>NC_085045.1:2792197-3027197 GCF_963692335.1 Osmerus eperlanus | reverse complement strand
ATTTTCATCCTCCCACAAGGTGAACGAACAACATAAAGAAATTGTTTCATCACTGTAAAATCGGTGTCAATACAAAGCGTGGGAGAGTATGGTTCTATAGTCAGACACTGTTGACACATCAGGGTAGCACGAAGGCATGAAAGGGATGTATAGGTGCAGTAAGCTCAGGCGACACAGAATACACTGGCATCAATTACCCTGAGAAAGGCATTGTGGGTACAAGAAGCGGTGGTTGTTCCTCTCAGCCCAGGAACTTCCACCCACAGGCAGCCCTCACACATCTACCGGCAGAGCTTCGAGAGAGACATTTACCCAGCAGGCACTTTCATGCCAAGGACAAATCAAAACATGAGATAGAGAGGCAGAGAGCATCTACAGAACAGAATGTAAATAGAATCCCAATACTCCACATTGACAGGCTACGGTATCTCCTCTCTTTAGTGGGACGAAAATCCTGTGTCTTTGATTCTAATGTTCTGGATCAAAACGGAACACGTGAGAAAGAGAGTGCGAGTGAGAGAAAAAGAGAGAAGAGACAGAGAGAGAGAGAGAGAGAGAGAGAGAGAGAGAGAGAGAGAGAGAGAGAGAGAGAGAGGAAAGAGAGAGAGATGAGAGGAAAGAGAGGGTGAGAGAGAGAAAGAGAGAGAGAATGAGAGAGGAAAGAGAGGGTGAGAGAGAGAGAAAGAGAGAGAGAATGAGAGAGGAAAGAGAGGGTGAGAGAGAGAAAGAGAGAGAGAATGAGAGAGGAAAGAGAGGGTGAGAGAGAGAAAGAAAAGAGAGAGAGATAAAAAGAGGGGAGCGAGCCAGAACCCTGGAACTCTGATGTTCTGTGCAGGTGCTCTTTGGTTAACGCTCCCCCCAGTGGGGGTGGAGGATGGGATGTGTGGACGGGCCTAACAGCCTAACAGACACACAGCCCTGGGCCTGCCCTCGGGCCCTCGGGCCCCCGCCTGCCTCTGAGCCCCGCCCTGGGGCCAGCCGGGGGACACATCCACTCCACACTGTCTACCCGCGCTCGCTGTGGCCGATGCCATGGAACAGGAAAGACAAAACAGGCTTCCCTGGCTCCGAGACAAACAGCACAGTCCAACACAAAATGTATAACCTAATAGCGTGCCAGCGTTTTAAATCACCAATCGAACAAATCACAAACATTGAATCGTTGTTGTTATTCGAGCTCCAAACTTTGCGCCCCTCCACGAGCTCTGTCTCCCGCCATCTGTGCCGTGTGTTGTGCTAGCGAGCGGCGCCACTCACCATGGCCAGGGGCACGATGCCCCCCAGGTCCTCCAGCGCCAGCCGGATCTCAGTCTCCGTGTCCTGGGTGGTGGAGCGGCTGCCCGGGTACTCCACCTGCCACGCGATCCAGCGGCTGCCCGCCGCGTCCGGGAAGCTGTCCACCTTCAAGTCCACCTGCAGGACCCTGTGGACGCCCCCCTCCGTCCTGCTGGGGAAGGACACAGAAGAACAGGGGTCAGGGGTCAGACTGGTGGGTGGACTGGGTCAATCGGCAAGCTGTGACACCGTTCGGCCAGATGACTAAACATAGTTGCAGCCCGACGACTCCATCAGAGGTGTGCGTCCTTTTAAAAGACAGCGCTTCCTCACAACGTCAACTCGCCGATACCGCACGTGTGGCGTTGCGTGTCACAGCAGCAGACAGATGATCACCCAATCCGGAAAAGGCCCACGGAGAGCTTTGCTCCTGCCCCCTGCTAGCACAGGCCGGCCGGGTGCTGGCCGTGCAAGGCCCCCCTTTCTCTGTGCTCTGGGCCGTATTTCAAATGGGAAACGCAAACACGCGTCACCCCTGCTAGGGGAGATGAATGTGGGGTTTCTCAACACTGCCCTTGTTTGCTGTGGAGTGTAAATACTGTATAACGTACAGTATGCAAGGATATATGGCAGGGCTGAATTAAGCCAGACAAATGGAGAGCGTTGATAATAAAATTTCCCGTGGAACTATAAGTCTCTGGTGCCAAGGGGTTTAAATATAGCCTAGAAGCAGGAAAGGTCAGTTGGATACGGGTGCATGGGGAGAGGCACCAGATCTGTTAACCATGTCTCCCGTGTCAAATCGTAGGGCTCAGGGCCATTTCGGTCGGTCTCTAGCCCACTGGCACAGAACAGCCCGCTCCTCAATATGAGCGTTGGCCAAAAAGAAAGAGAGAAAGAGCAGAGGAGGAGATATGCACCCCTTCTGGAGCCCTTTTCATGGTGCTTAGCTCAGGAACAAGGGCGCCAGCTAGTCAGCATACTATAAGGCACAGTACTGAACACTATAGGCCAGGAAACTAACATGAATAACTTCACAGCTTGTGTATATATATATATATATATATATATATATATATATATATATATATATATATATAGTATATATATATTGTACATAATGTATGAGTTCGTTTTTTTTTGTTGGTGTGAAAACCCAAAAAATGTAGGGTATCTCTTGAAAAGACTTCTGAGCAAATATGTGACGTCGTCAATTATGAATGCGAATCGGAAAACAGGAAAACAATGAATAATACACAAAGACATCCTATTCACTGATCCTTGGATTTCTGAGGCTCAATCACGCTTCATCCTGATTCCCACACGTTTCATTTTCAGTCAAGAGAGAATGAATGATTTGTTGCATCCATCCCGAAGCACAACAGCCCAATTTCTCCAGGAAACAGAGGTGAGTATAAATAATTAAAACCACAACCGAATAACTTGTGTCGCCTTTCATAACGGTGAGAAGACCGCAGCGGAGAGCAGAGCCCAGCCAAGTGGAAGCCATGGCAGCAGAACGGCCCCTTACGTAAGGAACCCACAGCACTATGACTAAACAGATGCCATATTTGTGTTTGAAGACCAATTAAGGCCCGAGGTCAACAACTAAACAAAGACGACAGATGATGCCCAGATCCACTCGGATGGGGAAGCCTATTCCAGTCACCAGGCATACAGAGGATGTTCTGCTCCCCTACTGTACCTTCTGGGCTGTGTCAGTGGTGATCTGTATTGGCCTATTTTCACTCACACAGTTTCTCTCACTTCTTTTACAGGATTTTTCTGCCAGCAGCATCCTCTGGCAAACATCACACAGAGAGTCGGAGGACAGGCGGGCTGAGTCAAACTAATGAAAGTGAATGTTGAGCTGCAGAATTGTGACGTGAGAGGCGTTTGGGAGCTCAAACACTGATACACCCCCACCAATGATTTTTTTGTTGCTCTCAGACTATTTCTCTACAGAGGGAGAAAGGGTTATTTCAGGTTTTGTGATTTATAAATGTCAATTATCGCCCTCTCTATTGTAATCAAGGGTGGCAGTTTTTAATAACCTCTGTGAATATGAAAGTTCTCTTATAAGGTTTCATATTTCCTCAGAATAGTGTGTCAACTCTGAGATGTCTGGGAGATTTGACTTCCGATGACAGCTTTCCTGTGACCCAACTTCCACATTCAGCTCATTTTGCAAATTTGTCAGTGAGAAATCAAACCACCACACAGGCACTGAACTGAACGAAACCATTTATTACAAAGATGGCGGTGAGATGCGGAATGAGAACGGGGAGAGGACAGGATGAGGATGAAGAGAAATAGGACGAGATATACTTCATGTGCCATTCTCTTATAGAACTCGTCTTCAAAGAGTTTACTCCAACATTCACTTTGAGACACAGAAAAGAATTGCATACTATGTCTTTAAATATGCATCATAAAAAGGTTTACAGTACTGTGCTGCTGGTGAGTTTCCCTTGACCTTTTTTCAGACTGAATTTTGCTCAACTACAAACAAACCAGGCAGGATCGCTGCAGCTGAGGTTTTTAAAAACAGCCAGGGAGGTTTGCGAAGAAGTGGAGATAAAGCACGAATAGTTGTAGAACGAAAGAAAACAGGTTCTTCTGTTTCCCGTCTGGACCGGTGACTACGTCCCTCCGCAGGTGACCCCCTGGGGTGACACCGGACGAACGAGTGCCTGGCTTTCCCCAGACCAATCAGTGTCCCCGGGACCAGTGAGCCAGGAGAAGCAAGACAAACCCAGCATCAGCTCCCCACAGAGGCAGCTAACAACAGCCATGGGGGGGGGGGGGGGGGGGGGACAACAGCGAGGCGTCGTTCATCTCTCTCAGACATACAGCACGGCGTCTAATTCAATTAGCTCCAAACAGGCTCTGGATGAGTTCCACACAGCTGGCCCAAGACTGATCATGATCTGTAAACTGACTGGACGTGGTGGGAGCTGAGGTTGGAGCCAGGGCTGGCAGACAGCGGGGGCCCAGCCAAGAGCATCGTGAGAGGGATCTGAGCTGATGGGAGGAGCCTGGGGGGTGGAGCAGCTGGCTGGTTGGCAGGGAAGGTGCTTGGAGAGAGGACCTGACAAGGTGCTGAGCGGGGTGGGCTGATGAGCGTGTGCGTGAGAGGCCGTCCCGACACGCTCAGTTGTCACGACGACAGACGGAGCAGTGGGACGGCCAATCACAACGACCCAGCTCTGACACGCCTGCCTGTTCAGTGTCTACCGCTCACATACACAGACAGGGCAAACACACAACAACTCGGGCATTTGAATCGTGTGAAATATTTATAGTTTCTCTGCTCGATGTTAAAACGTTCAATCAAAGTTTGAAATACAAATCATTTCTAGTACAGGAATGAACGAAAGGTGCTTATTGCCCAACCCTCCAAGAAGCCTCCAGAAGAACCCTTTAGTCCACATAGAACTGCAATAACGTCGGATTTTTTCACTGTCAAGAACCCATAAGCTTTTACCTGATATTTTATCAACAGCTAAGAATAGTCTATTCTGGTTAAAGCAGGTCATACTAGCTACGAAATTTAAGCCTGATTTAAATGTCACAGAGTAAACCGATGAAAAAGAAAATCCCAGCTGCAGTATTTCAGCTCCTGTGTTTCCCTCTGGAGGAAGCCTGTAATTGAAAGTTGGTTCTATTGTCCTATTATCAGGACCACTGTCTCACTGTCACATTCTGAGTAAATGTCCCTGATGTGATGGGGGCTTCTAGTCCCGTTGTCTTACCGCTGAGGATTACAGGATGTGCATGGGTGTGTGTGTGTTGACATTTGCAGTGTTTATCTGTTTTGCCACAACTTGAAAGGCTCGGGTCTTATCAGTTTGAGTCCTGATGCGGTGCTGGAAGATGAAATGACCTTATCTCTGGGAGGAAACGTTTGTCTCGGTTTGCGGGAACATTTTTGCAAACGAAGACAAACAGTAAGGGGAAGTCTGGGCCCGAAGCAATGGTTCTCCAATTAAGGGGTCGTACACTAAGATTAAGCACTGAGGAACTACAGGGGGAAGGTGGGCTGGGGTTGGGGGGGCACAGGTGGGGCACAGGTGGGGCACAGGTGGGGCACAGGTGGGGCACAGGTGGGGCACAGGTGGGGCACAGGTGGGGCACAGGTGGGGCAGGGGAACAGGGGCAGTAGGGGGGTGACACTGGTGATAAAGACGGAAGTGAAGTGCCGGCATTTTATCTAGTCAGGGATCTGGGGGGGGGGGGGGGGGGGGGCGACTGTACTTCCAATTCTCAAAAGGCGATCTGACGGAAAAAGTTTGAGAAGCACTGGTATAAATCATCAATCATGGGACCGCCAGCAGGAGGCTGGGAGGTGAGCTGAATGACCCGGGCGAGGTGGGGAGAGATGGACACATACTGCACTGAGCAGGGAGAACAGGGGATGTTTACTCCACAACACAGCACAGCTCTGCAGCAGCAAGGTAGGGGGGGGGGCTTTGGCACAGTGTAAAGCTCTTTGATGGGGGGAAAAATTATCAAATCAAATTTAGGGCTCCACTGGTGCCTGAAAACAGCACCCTGAAACTGCAGTACCTAGGCTTGTCGAGGCGGAACAACAATATTCCAACCAACTGCATCGCACACACACAAACACACACAAACACACACTGTCACATCTATTTGGGGCATCAACCCACACTCACGGAAGATTATCTGTCTAAAATACGTTATGAAGGATAAATATATCGCAAACATGCCCTTGCTTTACAGATGGTAGCCATAAAAATGTAAAAAGCAGTAATACCATGCCAATGACATTTGACCGAATAGTATTGACACTATTGACACTAGTCTACAACACATTACATTGGGGGGCCTGTGCTTATTTCCCAGTACCAGTCACCTCTTTGCTGATTTGTTTGTGCTTCCCAGATCTTCACAGTCGTTCAATGTCACCCAGCCTATCTGTGTGCAGAGCCACCAACACTCATAAATATGCAACAGCTCTCCAACGCCAAGTGGTGGCTCAACTGTCATTTTCTCCTCGCGTCCATCCCGCGGAAAATCAAACGTACGAAAGTCACGTGGGAGCGGTACCCCCCTAGCAGCGCCGTGCGCCGCATGTTGCTCTCGGCCCGACGAAAGACGGATCGTGTGTCTTCTGGAGCGCCCTGCTAAAAGTCAGCGAGCGAAACCCACAAACGATCATTTGTCTGCGGCCACTAAAACGCAGCGTTCATTTGCAAAATGTAACAACAACAAACCCTTGTTTGTTGTTTCCCCTTGCAAGCTCAAGCACCTCGAGTCAGGTGTCAGTGCGTGTACTTTACAGGAAGAGCACAGCCGGGTGCTTGCTTAGCGCAAAGAGCGGCCTGCTCTGTTTTGCCTTATTTACCCACTCTTCGAGTGTGTCTGCAATTTGGTTGGCCATGACAATAATAATACATCAAAGGAAGAGAATCAATTCGTTAGAAAGCCCTTTTAGTCAGACCAACTGCCAGAGAGGAGGTGGTGCTGGTGGGGGAGGCGAGCGATGGGAGATGGGACGTGGGAGTGAGGTTGGAAACAGTAAAAAGGCGGTAGGTAGGGGGTGGGAGTGAGGTTGGAAACAGTAAAAAGGCGGTAGGTAGGGGGTGGGAGTGAGGTTGGAAACAGTAAAAAGGCGGTAGGTAGGGGGTGGGAGTGAGGTTGGAAACAGTAAAAAGGCGGTAGGTAGGGGGTGGGAGTGAGGTTGGAAACAGTAAAAAGGCGGTAGGTAGGGGGTGGGAGTGAGGTTGGAAACAGTAAAAAGGCGGTAGGTAGGGGGTGGGAGTGAGGTTGGAAACAGTAAAAAGGCGGTAGGTAGGGGGTGGGAGTGAGGTTGGAAACAGTAAAAAGGCGGTAGGTAGGGGGTGGGAGTGAGGTTGGAAACAGTAAAAAGGCGGTAGGTAGGGGGTGGGAGTGAGGTTGGAAACAGTAAAAAGGCGGGAGCTGTAAAGGTAAATAGCAAGTGAAGCCCGTCTGAAATTTCACTAAGCTGCAGGGGAATTTCATTTTGCAGCCGGAGGGGAGCCAGTCAGAAGTGTATTAGCCCTGGCGGCTCCTGCCACGCAGTCTACCCAGAGGTGAGGTGGTCTTGTTAGGCCTGCATTGTCAAACGGGACCCCAACAGTCAGAGCATGAAACCCAATCTCCCAGCTAGCATGCGAGCGCAGACTGGAAGCTAGTCATTGCAGGAGCCTGTGCACAGCCCCCTCCAGTACCAACCCACACCAGATCTCTCCGTGCTTGACTACAGCCGGAGGAGTCTCGCAGGAACCAAGGGCACCAGCATTTCATTACATAGAAAAAGGAATTAAAATCGATATTAATAAAAAGTATTTATTTAAAAAAAAGTACAAAGTTGTTCGACATGAGGTGTTACCATGGATACATCGGTATCATTAAATCCTGAGAGTGCGTGCTTGGGTCCTCTTAAGCAGGTTGTTAAAACATAAGCAAAGAGACGAGAGGCTTGGCGTGTGCATTATGGCACCACACAATGCACACACTACAGACCAAGGCAGTTCTGTTTACAATCACTGTTATTACACATGAGGACTGAAAGAGAGAGAGAGAGAGAGAGAGAGAGAGAGAGAGAGAGAGAGAGAGAGAGAGAGAGAGAGAGAGAGAGAGAGAGAGAGAGGGGGGGGGGGGGGGATGAGGAAGGGGAGGGCAAAAAGAAAAGGGAGCAAAAAAGACTGAGAATATTGTGTTATTCCCAACGGACCATTTCCATTCAGCTTGTCCAGAAAAGAAGAGGAGTTGAGGGAAGGGAGAAAAGAGATATACACTCCCACTGAAACAGTATCACATAAAAGGGAGACGGGAAAGAGAATAATAGTGATAAATGTCACTGAGGTGTACAGTAGCTAGCTGAATGCTTTAGATCCTCTGGTTATAGAGTGAAATATAAGGCTTAGTGGCCACTGGAGAGATGAACCACAGCTTGGAGCAGCCTCTGTTTTCCCCTTGTAGAAAGACCAAAAATATACAACGATATTTGAATATCGAAGTCAGATTTGTCAGGCAAAACATATATATATATTTTTTTTCTCTCTTCAGGACAGAATATTGTGCAATGTCAACAGGAGAATGGAAATGATGGCTGAGCTCTGCGGCGTTGTGTGTTGCTGTACGGAGCAACATGTCATTCAGTTGGCAAAACCCAGGTGCAGGAGGTACACATCAGAGTGTGGAGACCGCCGCTGTCATTCCAGAGTGAAGCTTCACGAACGGAGGGGTTGCAGTGGCTGACGTCTGACAGGAAAAACAGGGTACAAGGAGGTGTGTGTGAGGGATAAGACTGAGGGGAGGAATGGAAAGTATGTGTACAGTATGACACACATCTCTCTCTCTCTCTCTCTCTCTCTCTCTCTCTCTCTCTCTCTCTCGCTCTCGCCTCTCTCTCTCTCTCTCTCTCTCTCTCTCTCTCTCTCTCTCTCTCTCTCGCTTTCAACTGTCGTGTATTAATCTATATTGGTGTTTTTAGACACATCAGACTGTTTTCCTTAAATCTGAGGTGGGAGATGGGGAGGTGTCAAACAGGCCGAAGCATCCTTCATGCTGTCATCATTTCCTCCAAGAAGCCAAACTCATATCAATGATTTATGGTGAGTCTCCTACCATGCATTTAGCCCCCATTGACACAACCCAAATATTGAATTGAAAGATGAAAAAAAATCCACTAAAGGTTGCCTTAGTAATGTGGAGAATACAAAGCTGCAGGCAGAAGTGAATTTCCCATTTGAGATGTCAGAATTGAAGTACAATGGGACATCTTAAAGCCATTCAAACGCAGCAAGCATGCACAGTACTGCAACACAGCAAGCAAGCGCCATGATGAATACTGTCACTATCTTTTTTAAAGTAGTGCACATGTGCTTTATCCAATTTGCCTTTGAAAACTGTTTTTGTTTTGTTGTTGAGAAAACCAACTTGCCCACTGTACAATATTTGGAATTCAACATTATTATTGTGAAATCGTTATTTTCATGATGGTTTAACATCTAAGCTTATGTTGTAATCAACTTTTACGTGTGTGTCTAAGGTCTACAATACTACATATTTACACCCAATATTGAGCTGAGGAACAGGAAAGTATTCGCTCGGAACAAGAAAATCTTGTTCTCTCATCTTGTTCTTTGGAAACATTTGCCAATTAGATTTGGAATAGCTTACTGTGTAACTTATTATCAAAGAGACGTTTTAATATGCAACAGATTCTTTAAAAAATGAATCATTTATTAATCCTGTCCTAACGTACAAGACATGTACATGGAGAAAAGGCATTAACAGACAAGGTATTAATTTTAGCATTACAATGAAACATGGGCACTACTGTACTAGGGGCTTCTCTCAATTGTGTATCAAACACAAAGAGAAGATCCTACTGCCTATTAGCCAAAAGGCATTCTCCTACTAACAAACTCAGTCCACACTGGGGTGGCTCTCTCTCACTCTGTTTTGTCTCTCCGTCTCTCACTCTCTCTGTTTCTCTCTCCATCTCACTCCATCTCACTCTCTCTCCATCTCACTCTCCATCTCTCTCAATCTTTTTTTCATGTCAGTATGTGTCTCAGTCTCTCTCTCTCTCCACTAGTGTCTATAAATACTGACCCTGATAAGGGACCCATCGGTAGATCGAGTAACACGGTGAAGTACAATACCTCTATGGCCGCTTGGTTTCAGTTCAAGGGAGTCAGGTGGCTGAGAGGTGAGGGAATCGGGCTAGTAATCCGAAGGTTGCCAGTTCGATTCCCGGTCATGCCAACTGACGTTGTGTCCTTGAGCAAGGCACTTCACCCTGCACTTCACCCTACTTGCCTCGGGGGAATGTCCCTGTACTTACTGTAAGTCGCTCTGGATAAGAGCGTCTGCTAAATTACTAAATGTAAATGTAGTTCAAGGCTGGAGCTCTACTGAGGCATTGTATACCAGACCACTGGAGTGAGGTTATTTCTTCCCCTTTATCACAATGTACAGCAAAACACGCCCAAGATACTGGATTCATACGTGACCTATATTCCAAGGTGGTTAAAAATATAGCACTGACACTTTGTAGAAACCATCCTGCTCTGAATACTGGGAGGTGGCCGTTCCTGAACTGGTTATGAACTTATCTGTGGTGTTGCACTCATTGCAGTCCGATCAATGAATCACTCCTCATTCCCAAACATCCAAACAGAAACAAATTAACTTCCTACAGAAGAGCATTTTCAAGGCATCAAGCTGAGGGATGCCTGATGTTTTCATTCCGACCTAATCGCCGTGGTAATTACCAACCTCTGCACCCCTGTCATTTACCAACAGTTTAATTCGCGAGCAAAGGACGGTCATTCCTGCACCTGCAATAACAACTCTCTAACACGAAGGCCCTCACCGGAAACCCGACCTCCCCTCCACCGTGGATGAGCGCAAGGCAGGGCACAGCACTCATCCACACACTAGGGGGCGGCAGACACTGACCCCTGCAGCAGCAGCAGAAGGGCTTGGCTGCATCTGTCATGTGACTGCAGATGAGCTCACATCCTCTCTGCCGGGCTCATGGTCGGGGGAGGGAGGGTGGATGGGGGGATGGATGGATGGATGGATGCTGGGTGAGATTAAGTGACAGCCAGGCCTGCGACTCGCACCTGCAGCAGTGACACTGGGAGAGCCTGTGTCCGCCATTAACGAGCTCTCCCGGCCAACAGACCCGAAGACACACACAAGGTTCATTGACGGAGGGGGCTTTCAATCGGGATCAATGGTACTCTATCAGAACCACTGTTTAGCCGAGGCCCAGTGCTGAAAGGTTAACAACTTTCCTGTTGGTTGAGAGTCCCTGAGAAGGAGAGGAGGGTGGATTGGGTGGGAATCGGTTGTCAGAGATGTGTGTTTCTAAATGAGGTCAGTGACAGACAAAGCAAATCCACCCAGCCATGTAATGTTTCCAAACAGGATGCCAGAGATGTTCCATTTTCTTAAGAAGAGAGGTACCAGGGATACATCATTCAGATTCAAGTGTTTACTGAAGATCTTTTAAACAGAGGGGAGACAAATAGTTCCGTGCGTCACACACACCCACACACATAAGCACACACACACCCACACACATAATCACACACACATAAGCACACCCACACATATAAGCACACACACACACATAAGCACACACACACACATAAGCACACACACGTGTACACACACGCACAGTTCCTTTGTGTTTGGGAGGATAACAGTAGCAGTGAGGCAGTGAGGCAGTGAGGCAGTGAGGCAGTGAGGAGCCTGTTGAATCCGAGAGAGGACACTCCTCCCTCACACTGGCATGGCTGTCTCACTGCCTCACTGCCTCACTGCTGCCAGTCAGGCCCCAGAGGGCTGACAGGCAGCAGGCGCCTCCAAGCAGAGCCCTCCGTATCCTCCTCTCACAAATACACACCCACACACACACACACACACAACCACACACACACAAACCCACACACACACACACAAACCCACACACACGCGTAAGAGCTGCTGTGGTTACAGTCCGACTCTAGAGGCGAAACAACTAAACAGGAGGAGAAGCAGGCTTTTCCACAACCCGTCCAAGCTCACGTACGCAGTTGTCTTCTTGCAGTCGAGTAAAATAACCCAACTGTAACAATCTGGTGGATGGAACATCTAATGCCCACCCTGTCGTCGCCTCTCCAAACATTAGCGTAATGCCTGGTATTAGTAGCCGGCAGGATCAATACAAACGCACATGTCATACAGGGTGTGTGCCGATGGACCCACACAAACGCAGGGACACGTAAGTGAGCCGTATACATTAGGTGCATTGTGGTCCATCGATTCAGGGGTGATGGGGGGGGGGGGGTTATGGGCGCTCTCTGCTCTGCAGAAAATACATTATTAAGCATTTCATAACTGCAAATCTGCCTCCCACCTTCGTCTCCCTCGGCAGAAATGAGACATTGATCCATAATTGGAAGCACTCGCTCATGAAATCTGAAGACTAATTAAAGAAAGGGAACTTAATGGCAAATATTTACATATTGGCACGCTATTTCAACATTGGTTACAGGCATCTCGGCAGTATGGGGATTAATCACGTGAAGGAAGTGAAACTGACTGTTTAATGAGGGTGTAATGATGGATTGAGGCACATTTCAAAATGTACCTTGCAGTATGTGTCGTCCTTAGGAACCAGAAGCGTCATGGCAATGTGCCTGTCTGAAGTCTGGTGTCAGTAAATAATTTAATGTTTAAACCCATAAGCAAACATAAACACGACTGGGCGTTAACGTTCAGGTTGTTGAAAAGATGCCAGCCCTAAATTAAATAAATGATGAACTAGTATTTTGATAAATTTGTGATTTTGAAGGTTTCAGGTTGCAGTAAATCTATTGAGTCGTCTCTGAAGTCTTTCTAAACTCCCAAGTGTTTGAAAGTGAGTTTCTACATGTGTGTTGGTGCATGAGAAAGAGAGAGTAGAGAAAGAGAGAGAGTAGAGAGTAGAGAGTAGAGAGTAGAGAGAGAGAGAGAGAGAGAGAGTAGAGAGAGAGAGAAAGAGTAGATAGAAAGAGAGATAGACAGAGAGTAGATAGTGAGAGAGAGAGAGAGAGAGAGAGAGAGAGAGAGAGAGAGAGAGAGAGAGAGAGAGAGAGAGAGAGAGAGAGAGAGAGAGAGAGAGAGAGAGAGAGAGAGTAGAGAGAAAAAGAGAGAGAGTAGAGAGAGAGAGTAGATAGAAAGAGACAGAGTCTGAGTTCTCCTTGTGTAGAAGGTGACATGTACCAAGTGTGGCATCTCATCTGGAGGCTGGTAAACATGGCCGGGGGCCGGCAGCACGGGGCCCGTCAGCACGGGGCCCTGTTAATGACAGATTCTGGGGGCCTTAGGGCAGCCCACTGATACCCCCATGGCCCCTGCCACTGCTCACGGCCTGATTACATGTCAGCGGCAGTAAACCCCTGCTGAACTTCAGATGGTTAGCGAGGGGGCGGGTGGTGGTGGAGGAGGAGGAGAAGGGGGGGGGGGTAACTTTAACTGCATTTCATCAACTGGGCCAGTTGTACTCTTGTTAACCGTTTTCAGGGAGACACAGGAGGTCAAACCACCTGCATTGCTGTTCTTCTTCAATACAGCATGTGCTGGAACATGGGACAGAAACTCTCTCTCCCACAAATGCCTCCAACATTTTTATAGCCTCCCACCTGTTTCTCCCTCCTGTCTCTCCGGTCTGGTTTCCGCCCTGATGATTGATTCTAGAAGCTTCTGACTGAGATGAGAGCTCGCTGCACCCTGTTCAATGTGCTGAGTGTTCCCTCGGTCCCCACTGCCACGCAGACGAAAAGCACCACTTTCCTCACCTCCCTCCTGTCGCCGTTCTTCTAGAATTTTCTCCTTCCATAAGCAACCGTGTCCCTCAATCTGTCCCTCAGTTGAAACTCCTGAAGGGCCATCCTTTAATAGGGTCATTTGAATATCTTTGCAGCACATGTTAGAGGAATGAGGCCGGCCCAGTGCCAGGCAAGCAATCTTAGAGTCGTATACTTAAGGACCATGCTATGAACTGCATCGCAAAAAAACAATCATCTGAACACAGAGGCAGAGAGGAATTAATTGGAATAACATTCAGAGTCAAGGTTCTCTCAGGCATTGCATCTCAGCCCTGACGGAACATTTGCATGCAGGTTTGGTCGAATACATTTGGACACAGTCTGAAAACAAGGCGTGGCATGTATGTGTAGAAACGAGAGGTGGATTTGACCCTCTTCCTGTCAGAACAACTGTCATCTAACAGTGGTCCCTTCCCAGTTATCTAGTTATCTTGTTACCCTGCTGTAAAAGACCAAACACCAAGCTCAAAGTAGCTGGAAGTCCTTCATTATTAGCATGCGTCCACAGACATGCTGCTTCTTGCTTCAGCCAGTCTGTCTGTCAGGTGCCATGCCACCTGTTGCTAGGCGCAGCAATGGCCTCGTTTTAGAAGACTCCAACTGAAACAGCACGCACCATAGGTCTAATTTAAAAGGAAATTGTATTAGGCTTTTAAGACAACATTAGAAAATGCCAGAAGGGTGCAGCAACGTAGGAAACAAATCTGTTTATGCGAGTATGTTTGAGTAATAAAACCATGGCAGCTTATCCAAACCATGCTGGGCTTATTTATGTTTTTTGATTTCATACGGCAGTGTCTTTACAATCACACCACGCTCCCATGTCCAGAATTTGGGATTGAGAGGATTCGGGCAGTCGTTTTGTTAGCAACAACACAGTGCACTAATGTGAGGCCATATTAAAATCCTCCGAGGGATTAACCTCTAAGAGCGGGATATTCTCTGACATCAACTCTAAACCTTTGGAAAGCCGCGACACATGAGCGAGCCGCAAGAGAGAGAGCGAAAGGAGAGACCACATGCGAACCTCAATCTGTCCGTCCTCCGGCACGCGGATCTGTCCCACGCTGTGCGGCGCGGGGCAAACAAGAGCACAGAAGCACTGCGGCGCGGAGCAGCATCACCCCCCCATCCCCTCGCCAGCCCCGCCCCTCGCCCCCGTGGACCTGAGGAGAGACAGCGCGGGGGGGGGGGGGGTTCTCCCCCGTGTGCCAAGGACCACAACGCTTCGACGACACGCTCTCCTGAGTCTCTAATAGCCGACCCCTTCCGGTGTTGTTATTCTCGGGCTGATGGGTGTTTACTGTCCGTCCTGCCTGCAGCAGGGGCTTCCTGCACAGGAAGAGGGGAGGGGGGGCAGGTCCTTTAAAGCGGTTTCCTTGGCCGACAACGACGAGAGCAGCGACGCCTTTTGCCGGATGTAATCAAGGGAGAGATTGGTGTATCCACGGCTGTTGTAGAAAGAGCTTTCAGCCAAGCCAGGCTCCAATTCGAAAGCGAGGAGGGGTGGGTGGGGGTGGGGGGGGGGGGGGTGGTACTGATTCACAATGTTGCATGTATGTCCCTCGCCCATCCTCTATTCATTACAGAACCTAATAACTGCAAAGCAATCTCTCCTTCTTGACAAGGAGGCTCACAGAAGGGGCTGTGACATGACTGGGCAGACAGGGAGAAAGTGAAGCATTGATCACATGCCATCTCTATTGTGAGAGGGGAATATCAATTGAGCAAGACCAGACACAATCCTATATCGGTGAAAATGCCAGACTGGCTCTGATGAAGACTATATTGGAGAGAGACATGATTCATTATTAAGGCAGTTATCATTAAGACTGTCCTGTTAACAGCCCACTCTGGTGCTAATGTAATAGACCCATTTCATTTCTGCTCTGATGTATGCAGCGTTAAAGCGTACAGCCGGCTGCCCGTTCCCCGGGTGTTGTTACTCTTTTAGATACACACTGATCTCTTCCTCTCCCCCCCTCCCCCTGCCCCTCTGAGCGTCCACACACACTGTACTGTCCACAGGACACTGTGCTCACAGCAGACAGGAAGACAGCGGTTTACGCGAATTCGCAAATATGACAAACGATCCTGCGGACAACGGGTCGTTTCCCCTGAAACGAAGTGCAGGAAGAAAAAGAACAAATTGTGGAGGGAACGAGAATCGACACCCCCTACCCCCCCCCCCCCACCCCTGTCGCCACGGCAGCCCCGTCAGTCAGACGGTGAGTGACAGGGCTTGGCGGCAGGGGCCCAAGGAGGGCCACTAATGACCTCGCGGCTTCTCTAAAGATCCTGTTAGTGCTCTACACGAGCCCTGCGCCACTGGTAAGGACCGGGGTTTAATGAACTGGTGCCACATGACACACATCCATCTGGGCCGACACAGTCTTAATTAAGTGGGTCCAGACACAAGTCTTTTACTGAAGGGGTGGGGCGGGGGCAGGGGGGGGGGGGGAGGGGGACGACCGAGCGAGGGCTCCACTTAGACTCTCTCTCTCTCTCTCTCTCTCTCTCTCTCTCTGTCTCTCTCTCTCTCTCTCTCTCGGGTTATGACATGCCGGGGGAGGCGTGTGGGCGGTTGTTGTTTTAAATGTCTTTAACGGCGCTGCGAGGGACTCCAATCTCCTGGAGTGCTCTCCGGCCAGCACCTGGTGTGTGAGTCAGGGTTCCACGGCTCCTCCAGCGAGCGCTGATCCCCCTGACGTGCACTGTGTCACAGGATGCGACCACGCGACTGAAAAGACCACTTTAGCGGAGGCCTGTTTTTGTATCTTGACATGCACGGGGGAGATTTGATGGCACATGATATTAAGCTGAGCCAGCACTTGAATCTTGGCCAGTGGCTTCTTCTTCTGTACTCTGTTGTACAGCATACCTCTGGAGTACAGCGCCTTCTACACTGTAGCAGTCCTCAGAAGTGATTATGGACAACTATCTAAACATTAGGCGAACCCCCTATAGACTTCATACACTTCATAGACTTGATGTGACGGAATGAGAATGGAGTCGTGAGCTGGTCGCTTTTCAAGGGGAAACAGACACAGTGCTGGTGTAGTGTGAACGCCGGTGCTTCTGGGGGGGGGGGTTTCTCCAGCGTGCCTGGCAACCTGAGGGGATGTCAGCAGTGCCTGGCAACCTGAGGGGAGGTGAGCCGTGCCTGGACACTGGTAATGAGATGGTTAATCACGTCTCCCCGTGATTAAAGGAGGAGTGGAGGTGAAGCACGACTGGAGCAGGGGTGGAATGACGTCCCCGCGACAACTCATCTCTCCGTCCCCTAGGGAGGAGGAGAGGAGAGAGAGGAGGTGGGAGGAACGAGGGGTGGGGTGGGGTGGTGCTGGTGGTGGGGAGAGGAGGAGGAGAAGAAACAGCAAGAGTGGAAGGCGGAGAAATAGGATGACAGCTGAAAAGATGAGATGGCCACCTCTAATCCCCTCCATCGTGCGTGGACGAGGAGCGAGGGGGCAACGGGAAAAGGAAGAAGAAGAAAGAAGGGAGGAAAAAAGAGAAGAATAAAAACAGATCCTTGTCTGTAGTGTGAGGCGGGCGTCTCTGGGCCTCTCAGTGAAGTGACTTGGACAGCTGGGGGGATTACAGACCAGTCTATCCAACACGACCCAACAGGCAGGGATTAGACTAAATATGCCTGCTCTCGTCTCCCACTCCCTCACTTAAATCAATAAAAACTGATTTAACGGCGTACTTGTGTGAGAGAGAGTGAGCCTTTGGTGCCGAGAGGGAAGAACAATGCCTGAGTCAGGGGAGACTGCGGGGGGGGGGGGGGGGGGGGGGGGGGAGGTGGGGGGGGGGTGGAGATGACAGTGTGAGCTGCTGGATGTTGAATCCATCCTTTTATGTGCCTCCGCACTAAACCTCTAAATTGCTATCCTTAAAGGGGCAGAGTATATTTCTATAGGGGGGAAATCTTTTTTTAAATGCAGTCGCTGTCCTGTAAGTCATAATATTGAGTAATAATCCAAATTATTGTAATAAATAAAAGATGTAAAACCTTGACTGGCTAATATCAGAGACATAAAGCAGATTTTGCCTACTGTACATGAGCTAATTTAAGACTAAGGCTATGTTGTGAACAACTGCAGAACTGACTTAAATGTTACAGCGAACTCTAAAGCCATCTATTTTCCCCGGAGGAAGTTTTGAGCAATGATGGCCACGGATCTAATAGGCAAAACTTCCCAAAACCCGAATCTGGCACTAATCCGTAAAATTACACCTGTCACTAGAAAGTTAGATTTATTAGCTCAACTTCCTGATCCGTGGAGAGAAACCATTAGAACATACAAAGGCTTTGGATCTGCTCTTAATTAACACGGCAACCTTTCCCACATCCTGGGAATCACTTTCCTATTTGCCAGATTAATTTAAGGATGTAAATACGGACAGGAAATGACCAAAACATCTTGAAGGCTATTCCAGTAGGGAAATGAAAATGCTAATGAGCCGACAGGCTCAGAGATGGGCCGTTCTCTTCCTCTTATCCGGAACAGAGAGCAAAGACACGCTCCTTCCCTCAAGTGGAAACTGAGGACCACATGATACCGAAGAAACCATAGGGGAGCGATGTGGAATGTTGAGGAACACGTATGAACTCTGAAGAACCGCGATGATCCATGTGGAACACTGAAGAACCGCAATGATCCATGTGGAACACTGAAGAACCGCAATGATCCATGTGGAACACTGAAGAACCGTGAGGAACCGTGTGGAACCGTGAGGAACCTCTAGGAACCATGAGGAACCTCTAGGAACCGTGAGGAACCTCTAGGAACCGTGAGGAACCTCTAGGAACCGTGTGGAACCGTGAGGAACTGGTGAGGACGTGGCGAAGGCCTGCCAGGTGCTCACCTCTGTCCGTAGCTGGCCTCCTTCCTCCGGCAATGGAGGGTGACCACGCGGTGACCCTCGCTCCGGGCGTCCTGGCTGACCATCCACAGGGTGGGGTTGCTGGGCCGCGCCCCCAGGAAGGTCAGGCCTTCTTTCAGCTTCACCCTGGAGGAGCAGCACACACACACAGAACCTCGGGTTACATTCAGCACTGGAGCCGCGGATTATCAAGTAGTTAAACACCATGATCAGAGTGGAAATGACATTTGTGACGTCTGCGAAGCGGACGGGGTGAAACTCAACCACGGCTCTGATTAGAAAGCAGAAAAGAGCAGGGGGGGGGCTTAATCACACGGGTGCCTCGCTTGAGAAACCCCCCTGATCTGAGAGATTCAGCATGTCCAGCTGAGACACACACCAGCTGAGGTCACACACACACACACACTACGAACCAGGATCAGACGGCCGAGGACAGGTCTGCCTGTCTTCAGAGACAGCAGACGTCTGCCTTAGACAGACGCTTCCACTGGAGGGAACAGGGTGAAAGACACGGGTGTGTTTATTCGAAACAGCTGCTATCAGTTCATACAAACTTTAACTGCACGTGATAAAGAAATATCACCGGGAACATATACTTTTGTCAATTACAGGTGAATAGCAAATGGCAAGGAAAAGAAATACACGTCTTGATGCACATACAAATGTGTGGTCGACCAAATGCCATTTTCCTTAAACAAACAGACTGTTTTGGTATAGCCAGAATCAAACAAACAAGCATACATTACTCTGAGTCATGGCTTCCTCCCTGCAACCTCTTTGTCTCATGTTTATTCCGGAAAGGGCTCCTATGATTTAGGTATATTCACTTTCTCAGAATAATCCGAAGAATGGCTGTTATGAAAGGTGTTCTCTGACTGTGGCAAATTACAGACCCAACGTCCTTGCCTCGACAAACTACAAAGGAGGATAATGTTCACAGTGACCATCTACAATGTAAAAAATCTCCACCGTTAGTCAGTTGCATATTCACCGCACACAGAACAGTGTGGGGTTGGAGGGAAAAGTGGCAGAGAGAAATTAAATAGATTCCCTTTCTCTATGCCATCAAAGGATGGAAGTCAGTAGAGTGCAGTCAGAGGTAGCAATCAGACTTCTGACCCCCACCCCCACCATCCCCACCCACACGCCCCCCCCCCACCTCCATCTACACGCCCCCCCCCCCCCACCTCCCCCCACATGCCCACTCTCCAGTTCCACATTTCCAGTAACAAACTGCCGCATAGCTTTCACAGCACCCAGATTAAGATGAAGATCATACATTCACCACTACCTCTCATGGCCGCGGGAACTAGGGGCGCTGAGGGTGCTGCAGCGCCCCCTGACAGCACGAGAATTAAAAATTGTATGGCTTGAAAATCCACCACGGCGGCACAGCCCCGCAGTAGCGGACTGGCCATCGGTGGGGCTGAAAAATTAAGAGACAAAAAGACATCACCTTCACTAGACAAGGTTTTACCAATTGAAAAACGGCTTTGTTTTTCCCAAAAATATTTTGCGCTCACATAAAGGCCAAAAATGTTGGCTCTCGCGCTACGCACCCTCGCATTAAGTATCGAACCCCCGAACTAGCATCACATCAAATACAGAATGTGGATGCATTAGCAGGGCAGCTGTGGTGGCGTATACAGGTCCGGTTCTGGTGGGCCAGTCTGGACTAAAGCCCAGGGCCCCCCAGCACCCCCCTGATGAAATATGTTCCCGCGGCTATGCTACTTCTATGCAGGGTTGAACCTGTTGCCTCAGGGCAACTGGCGCACAACAACTGATGTAGGGCTATAAAAGACTAGAGTTTCACTCTGTTTCCCCCAGATGTACTCTGCATGGAACTCTGGTGTGCTGCATGTCAGCGCCGACATGCAGCACACGCTGACCGAGTAACACCAAACGAAGAACAAACGAGAACCGTCGTTATTTCAGGCAAACGAGTCAAACAGCCGTCCTGCTTGGATGACAGGATCCAGGATTGAAGGGCAGGATGTGGAAGACAACAGATGGAAGGGCCCTACTCCTTCCAGGATTGGAGGGGCCGTGCAAGGCCTAATGATCCTCTCCAACCCAGGAGGGTTTCATCCAGGGGGCAGGACGGCTCACCACCAGCTGCGTCTCTCTCTGCCTGACGTGGGCATCCATGTTCCCAGGCGGTAATGACGCTGTTGTTGGCAGCCCTCTATCTGATGGGATGCTTCTATAGTACAGGACAAACCCAAGTTGCAAACCTCTATAGAACAGGTAGGCAGCGATAGAGCTTGGGATTCAAGCTCAATAAAATTGAAAAACTGGACTTTAAGACTTTCTCAGCCATTCAATGTCTCCTTAGCTCTCTCTCTGCCTCTCTCTCTCTCTCTCTGCCTCTCTCTCTCTCTCTCTCTCTCTCTCTCACTCCGTCTCTCTCCCTCTCTATGGAACATTGAAGGTAGAACATTTCTACGCTGTGCGTGTGTGCTTGAATAGACAGAATGTCCATCATGGTCTCCATGGAGACATTTGAGTGCAGAATGTTATAGACAGCCCAGGGGGATCTTAGTCATTACAGTCCCAACATGCCATGTCCGAGCCAGATATCCTTGGTGAATAGTAAAAGGGCATTTACAGTATTGACCTAATGGTCAATACGGCCTTGCATCCAGTATGTTGAGAGACCTCCCATAGTCTGGTCTGTCCATCTGAAGTCTTCTAATACTGGCTGTAACTCGTGTATCACCCCTGAGGGGTTAACATGATTCAAACTGCAAGGCTTTAAAGCAGACAAACATTCAAACTTTTTGCAAACAAAGTTTGGCTTTCTAACAAACCGCGAGGATGTCAATCTCAGTTGCGCTACGATTAGGGACCCAGATAAACAGAGCAGCATCAGGTTCTTTCTTCACAAACACTGAAACTTGGAATTAGGCTCTTTTTTTTACTCTACGGTAAAAAGAAGTGGAAAGAACGTTGCTTTTCAGAACTGCCGGGCTCGGAACTCGCACAGAGCTCCAGCGCTGTGGACGAGTTTAAAACATTTTAATACGGTACACTGATTTGGGTCTAGGAACAAACCACTTCTGACCGAAAACCGTTAACAATTCAAAAAACAGGCAGCAGCTTCACACCATCGCTGGACAAAAACCTGAGTCGAACACGGGGCAGTGGACACAGTCTGCGAGGCCTGAAGCAATCACGGGAATCCAGTGCGGTCCACGGTCAATTCCTACTCCATTTCACCTCATCATGATCCTTTCACCTGGAGCAGAGGGAAAAACATGGCCTCTCCCCGCCACATAGCGCCCCCCCTCCCCTCCCTCCGAGCCCGGCCCTGATTGTCGGCTAGAGCCACACTCGGACTCCTGTGTGGCCCCCTCGATAAATTATGATGAGATAACTAGAAGCGGGAAGCTGTCCCTCGGAGTGTGAGAGAAGGGCATAAACATCTTCTGAGGAAACCCAATAAGTTGGAAGCTGAGCGACACTGGGAAGGTCTCCCTTTGCTGCCGTGGCCCACAGCCCCGCCCGCCTGCCTGGAGGCCCGGGCTACACTGCTCCTTTCCTCCCCTCTCGGGGTCTGGCTCCGCGCTGCGGGGAACACCGGTTCTCCCAGCTGACCCTCTACTCCAGCAGTTCCTCTCCATTAATCCGCCAAACTCCATCTGCATCCCCCAACAGCAGGCCCTGTGGATGGGGGGGGTGGAGGTGGGGGTGGAGGTGGGGGGGGGGGGGTTCGTCCTGGTTCACCAGCCTACATCGGCGCTGGGTGGGGAATGAGGCACCACGGCGGGGGGGTGAGGCCAGGCTGACTGCGGTGTCTGGGGGAGAGGGGGTGTGATGGTGTGTTGCTCTCGGGCTGATGGAGGCTGTGTTGAACCACAGCATTCATGTCTACAACAATAACTACCTTAGGCTTCTCGCACACACACACATGCTCATGCAAACACATACACAAATCACACACAAACACATTACCCCTTGAGTCAACAAATACAACAATAACACCACACCGCAAACTTCATTTTCCGAGGCTAATCAACATTCTACAGATACCCAAAGTCACTGCAAGTCACTGCAACAAACTATATTTTTAATGTTTCGCAACATCAGACAACATATTGCCCCCCTTGAAGAACAACAGATGTGAAGTTGAGAGAAATGTTGCATGTAGGCCGTCTTTAGTTCGAAGCTACATGACTTGCTGCTGTGAACCTGTGTGTCCTTGAATACAGAGATCTAATCAGAATCCCTCCATTTTCCCCAAACAAATAGCTGTTTTGACAGTGTACACATGTAGCGCATACAGTATGATTGTGTGTGTGGTGTGTGTGGGCATGCTTTGTGTGTGTGTGTGTTGTTTTTGTGTGTCTGTGAGGACATGCTACAGTACGTGTGTCTGTGTGTGTGTGCGGGCTTGCTTTGTGTGTGAGTGGTGTGTGTTGTGTTTGTGTTTCTGTGAGGACATGCTACAGTACGTGTGTCTGTGTGTGTGTGTGTGTGTGCGGGCTTGCTTTGTGTGTGAGTGGTGTGTGTTGTGTTTGTGTGTCTGTGAGGACATGCTACAGTACGTGTGTGTTTATGTGTGTGTGTGTGTGCGGGCTTGCTTTGTGTGTGAGTGGTGTGTGTTGTGTTTGTGTGTCTGTGAGGCCATGCTACAGTACGTGTGTGTTTATGTGTGTGTGTGTCCGGGATTGCTTTGTGTGTGAATGGTGTGTATTGTGTTTGTGTGTCTGTGAGGACATGCTACAGTACGTGTGTGTGTGTGTGTGTGTGTGTGTGAGAGACTGGTCATTTATCTTCTTTATCTTCACGCCACTGTGGTGTGACAGAGCTGCCCTCTCCCCTCTGACACTCCATGAAGTCAGAGTGTGTGTGGATGAGAGACTGTTTGCTGTCACAGAGCGTGACTGCGCACTCGGCTGCTAGTTAAATCAATCTGTTGTGCTGCTCATCCCTAGCATTCAAAGAGGAAGGAAAACAGATGGTGTACTATTAAGAGACTGAAATATCTGCCGTCTGAGGGAAAAGTACAGCTCAAGTTCTTCGTAAGCACTTTTTAGTCATGATGAAATGTTAATAGGATGGAAGCAGGAATATAATTAGCGTTTTGTTCAAAGTGGGGAAATGTAAAAAGTGGTGTAAAGTCATAAATAAATTGAGTGATTAAAAAAACAAGTGTGTGAGTTGTGCGAGAGCGTGGTGGACGGGCTGTGGACAACCCTTCAGCATCATCTCCAGATACCGCGGCTATCGTTACGGACAGTCTATCAGGCCCGCATCAGGCCGCACTTTTAATCCCAGCATGAATTATTCATCCTCTGTCTCCCTTAACCATCGCCAATGTCAACAGGAATGATAAGAGAGCGTTTAGAATTCCCCACCTGTGTCCATGTCAATATTTGCATCTAATATATAGTCTGATGGATTTTATCGCTTCCCCCCAGACTGACAAGGGTCATGGCAGCCTGGAGCCGGAGACAGGACCTGAGATGACTCAGACGGAGGAGAGGACTGAAAACCATGTGACAGGAATGCTTGTGAACTTTTGGCTTTCGGTCGTGGCGCCGCAAGTGCTTGTAGGCCGTGCTCGCGAGTGCCGACCGTGGCGTCTGGGCAGTCGTGGTTCCCGCCGCCGACGAGACGTGTCTCTCATTTCAGTTTTCCGAAATCTTCACCGCGGAGATTACCCCCGGCGCTTCCATTGTTCTGCTGAGGGCCCGTGAAGAGAGGGAGGGAAATTGTTTCGTCTAGATATCTGTTTGCCAATTACACAAGTCTTTGTGTGAACACGGTGTGAACGAAGGGGAGAGAGAACCGCGCAGCCCGCATCAAGGTTTCGTAAGCTCGGTATCATGGCGCGCTGTTCTGCGGTCTTCTTTGGAAATTCCTCCTCTAATTGGATTTTGACGACAGTCAGGAGGAACTCAGGGACAGGAAAAATGCACACACGCACCAAGAAGCAGTGGGAGAAACATGAAAACAATCAAAAAACACACTCCTTTGTGAGTTCCAATGTTTACCCAACATAGGTTTACGGTCTCTCACCGAGGAGGAATCATCTTTGAAAATGAAAAGACCCTAACGGAACAAAACAGAACCCAAGGCACTGCTGGTGTGCTAGTAAGCACGCACACACACAGAGATTGAACCCTCCACATCCAAAAGGAAACCATTGACTCGGACGGGCCGTTAACTTGTGATTTGTACAGTTTCTGATTTCCATAGAGGATTAGGAGAACGGCTCCTATATCCTGTGCGGTGTGGACACACCCAGGTCCCAGGACATAAAAATGTCAGAGACTCCCGACAGGAGCAGATTTACAGAGAGCAGGTAAAGCAGATCAGACACATACTGGGGAGTGTGGATTTCCACTGATTCCTGGGGCAGGCTAATCTGCAGAGGAACGTGTGCGTATGGGTAAACATGCCTATCATTCACAGCACAACAGACCCTCTCAAATGCACACACACACACACACACTCTCAGAGGCACACGAGCGGGCCTCCACTAAGCTGTGACGGGGAGATAATGCCACGCGTTGCCGGCGGCAGGAAACATATTTACCCTCACACTTGTTTTCCATTTCTCCACATCCTCTTATTTTTCATTTAATTTCTACTTATTGGAGAAATGGCAGGAAATAAATAGCTTGAAACCTTCAGGAAAGAGTTTGTAAGTGGAAAGCCTGTTGAAGCTTCAGCTCCCTCAGATGTTAAATGTTTTTTTCTGCACGGTGGTCAGCTGGTCGACTGCGACAAGAATCTGCTGAGGACCAGCTCCCCGGGGACAAGAGAACAGAGATCCATACATTTGGCTCTGGAGGCTGGCAGAGCGGAGAGCTCACCAGCTCCTGCAGGGGCTCTGCAGGAGCTACACCTGTGTGGTGTAGTTACACGTATGTATATGTTTAACTGCCGTGTGTGTCTCTCTGTATGTAAGTGTATGAAATATAAGTATATATAAGGCCATGATTTACATGAATATTTCTGTAATTCTACCGTTGCTTTGGCAATATGAACAACTGTTTTCATGCCAATAAAGCCCTTTGAACTGAAATTGAACTGAACTGAGACAGACAGAGAGACAGAGAGAGAGACAGAGAGAGAGACAGAGAGAGACACAGAGAGAGAGAGAGAGAGAGAGAGAGAGAGAGAGAGAGAGAGAGAGACAGAGAGACAGAGAGAGAGAGAAAGAGAGAAAGAGAGAGAGAGAGAGAGAGAGAGAGAGAGAGGAGAGAGAGAGAGAGAGAGAGAGAGAGAGAGAGAGAGAGAGAGAGAGAGAGAGAGAGACAGAGACAGAGAGACAGAGAGACAGAGAAAGAGAGAGAGAGAGAGAGAGAGACAGAGAGATAGAGAGACAGAGAAAGAGAGAGAGAGAGAGACAGAGAGATAGAGAGAGTGTCGGGCATTGGAGTTATTTTAGTTATTTACACTAGCGTCTTCCTATCTTCTGTGAAACCCTTCCCCTTCCCCTCCACACACACGCACCCCCCCCTCCCCCTCCCCCACCCCCTCCGCCCCCGTGCCCCTCTGCAGACCCACGGGGGCAGAGAGTGGGTGGAAGATAAGCATGGTGTGGCAGCAGAGAGGCTACTGACACCGCTCCAGCAACGCAGGGATTTAGCCTGAGAACAGTGAGCTAATGCCCGGCACGTGATGGGAATGTCAGATACACACACACGCACACCTGGGGGCCCGCACACACACTCACACACACACACACACTCTCAAATACACACACACAAACTCTCACAAACACACACACACACTCTCACACACACACACACTCACACACACGCACACACAAGGATATGCATGAATTCTATCTTTCTTGTGCGGTTCACACAAACGCTTAAACACCTAATGTACACCTTAATTGCGTGTACACACACACACACACACAGAGGTAATGAACAGCCTGCTGTGGTGCAAGGCTCCCGGCATGGCTTACTCTAATGCTCACAAAATTGCTTTTAATTGGTGGAAGAGAATAAATCAATGCAAACTATGTTTGGAAGGTTCCAGAGAGAAGGAGGGGGGAGGGGGGGAGGGGGGAAGAGAACAAAGTATAGCGTGGGTGGATCATCTGCCATATCGCTCCGAAAACTCTGAAGAATGCTGTACAAATGACAAATGTTGTGACACCCTTAGCTAATTTACTTTACTCCAGCTTGTGAATGTTAAGTACAAAGAGGTTGCTTGCATACAAATATGGAACAGAGCTAATTGATTTGAACGGCACTAATATGAAAGCTGTACCTTCTCTATCAAAACACAATCCAGAAAGAAATACTGGATTTTATTACTTGGCCAATAACTCCATAACGTTCAACCTAAACTGTCTAAATGTATTAGACACAATTGGAACCATTTGACCGACGTTATGATTTAGATAAATTAGTTTGTTGGACGCTTCTCACAATCCTAATTCTTTCTTCAAGAAAGTTCTTCTGATAACGCTTGGTTTTGTGCAGCAGAGCTGATAAGCTGCGGGGAGTCCTCATGGTGAGAGGCCCCCCTCAGTGCCCCCCTCAGTGCCCCCCTCAGGGCCCCCCTCAGGGCCCCCCTCAGGGCCCCCTCCCTCAGCAGCTCAGTTGTAGATGAGAAGGCAGTCAGGAGGGCTCCTGTGATCGACACGTTTCCTTCCCAGACACGCTGACCTTTCCACGGGAAGCGGGAATGAAAGGAGAGTGCCCCTCCCTCTCCCCCCCCCCAACATTCCCTCTGAGAGAGAGCCAGAACACGAAACACAACACCTCCTCACCCTGGGGGGTGTGGGAGGGGACAGGGGCTCCGGGGAGGTGGGGGGTGTGGGAGGAGGTGGGGGTGTGGGAGGGGGACAGGGGCTCCGAGGAGGTGGGGGTGTGGGAGGAGGTGGGGGTGTGGGAGGAGGTGGGGGTGTGGGAGGAGGTGGGGGTGTGGGAGGGGGTGGGGGTGTGGGAGGAGGTGGGGGTGTGGGAGGAGGTGGGGGTGTGGGAGGGGACAGGGGCTCCGGGGAGGTGGGGGTGTGGGAGGAGGTGGGGGTGTGGGAGGAGGTGGGGGTGTGGGAGGAGGTGGGGGTGTGGGAGGAGGTGGGGGTGTGGGAGGGGGTGGGGGTGTGGGAAGAGGTGGGGGTGTGGGAGGAGGTGGGGGTGTGGGAGGGGACAGGGGCTCCGGGGAGGTGGGGGTGTGGGAGGAGGTGGGAGTGTGGGAGGGGACAGGGGCTCCGGGGAGGTGGGGGTGTGGGAGGAGGTGGGGGTGTGGGAGGAGGTGGGGGTGTGGGAGGGGGTGGGGGTGTGGGAGGAGGTGGGGGTGTGGGAGGAGGTGGGGGTGTGGGAGGGGACAGGGGCTCCGGGGAGGTGGGGGGAGCAGCGCTGCCTCCTGCGCTGGAGGGGGGGGGGGGGGGGGGGGGCACATCAAATGTCACAGAGGACATCAAAGCCGGCCCTCACAGGCAGGGAGAGCACTTGGGGAGCCGAATCGAAAAAGTCCACTCACGTGTCTGGGGCACTAGATCATAATCTCACTGTATGTCACTGACTCGATCCCGAACGCTCACCGAACAAAAATGGTAATTAGACTTGAATTACTTTCAACCTGTTAATATTCCCTCAAATCTCCCATTTTCGGAGCCCGGCAGGTAAAAATCCATTACAGCCACACATTTGCGTCAATTGAATTAAAGCAGCCAAATGGGATTAGAAGCTAACAGGAGCCGCTAATGTATTACCAGAACTTTTCAAATCTCGCAAAACCACTGAGCGCTAAGGCCTAATGCAGGGCAGTAAGATGGGAGTCAAATTAGAGGTCTGTCTCATCTTCGGAGGCGGAGAGAGAAAGAGAGAGAAAGAGACAGAGAGAGCGGGAAGATCAGGAGGCCACTTTGCAGCACCTAGTCTGCGTAACGAGCAACCTCGTGTGTGTTGTAGATTAATAACTAACCCCGACGATCCAATGGGCTGCCCACACACACAGATTCAATCCAAACAACCGACTAAGACTCGTGCTTTCAACAGTCAATCATTATAGTGACATTGGGACTTTTTTCTCTGTGCCCCCTGGAAGTGAACTTGACAAAGCGTTAGACTAGTGAGTGACAGGTGACAGAACCAATGACAATCCAGGAGACATGCGGGGGAGGAGGCCAGGACAGTGGTGTTGTGTCCTTGTGCTGTGGGGGCTAGCCAGACCTGAACTCAAGTCAGGTGAGAGAAACACAGGCTTGTCAGAACACAACCATCACCGCCTCTGGGTCCCTGTAGCTCCTGAAGTGCTCTCAGAATCTCTCTCCCAACTCCAGGGAGAGGTGTCTTACGCCACTTCCCCTGATTCAACTGCCCCTCTCTCTCCCTCTACTACCACACAGCTCTGAGGTAAAAAGGTGTGTGTTGAGACTTGTGTGAAAGGGGAGGTGAACTCCAGTATACGAATCTGAGGATGTTGGAGGGCGTGTACCCAGTCGACCCGGTCACTTCCAGTGTTGTATTGACAGTAACAACTGCTTTGTTTGGTGAGACACACACAACAGAGAGGTTCTTCGAGTGCGCATGGTGACATAGACTCGAATCCATCAGAATCTGAAACCGGTTTATTGCCAAGTATGTTTCCACATACAAGGTATTTGCTCTGGTAATGTCGGTGCGGACAATAAACACAGCAGCAAAACAGAAAGATACGTGATCTTTGTAGACTGGCTCACACAGGCATGTGTTCACTGTGCTTCACTGCACTGCAGTCTCACTGCTTCGCAAGGAGGACATTACAGATCATCTGACTAAGCAAAGCACCAATGGATCATAAGAAAATGTTAGTTGATGTGATGCATCTTCCATCCAGTGGGCTATATTCACAGCTAGCTTATTTAGTTCGCAATGACCTCATAGGCAATACCACAAAGGTTAATGCCTCGTGAATAATTCAGCAGCTCTACATTATCTAATTGTTATGATGACCCAACAACAAAAGGCAAGGTCTACGTGACTCCAGACAAGATGGTGAACAAGGAATCGGAGACGGCAGCACAGAAGCCCTCACCAATCCAATGCTTTGCTGTTCAAGTTAACACACAACTGCCGCTGTCCATGCTAACCATCCCTCACAGATAGTCTTCAGTCACCCCCCCCCCCCCCTGCTACCATGCAGACACAAGCAGCAGGAAGAGGCTAATGCACATGTCAGGTCTGGGTATTAGAAGTCGTGTTCTCCGGGGATTAAAACACGCTCATGAATTGATGCTTGTACCCAGGCTGGAGCGTGTGTATACGGGAGCTCGTTGATGGGGAGTGGTCATTCCCTGTGGCTGTGATGACTCAATGTCGGCCTGCGTGGAGTCTGGAGTGGAGCCAGGCTCACGCTTGCTTTCTTGTTCACACGTACACACACACACACACACACACACTTGTGCTTAAACACACACATGATCACACACACACACTTACATATGCTTGTGCAAACACACACGCACACACATGATCACACACACACACTTACATATGCTTGTGCAAACACACACGCACACACATGATCACACACACAAACCCACAGACCTCGCTACCCCCTTCAGTCAAATGCACATTATTTACAGTACGCTCCATTTCATCTCAGCTAAGGATGTTAACTGTGTTTACTCACGGAGGTAACGAGACTGAAGCAATTAATGCATCTTGTTTGCTAAGTGGGCTGTGATGTAGCTGGTGGAACGGCTTCTGTGCAGAATTCCCAGCCACCACCAGCCGTCCCTGGCAAGGAGTCTCAGGCTCAGATATGGGCACCGGAGAATCCTGCTTGTGAATACAGCCTCGACCCCCCTGCTGGGCCGGTCTGTGTACCGGGTGGAGGGGGAGGGCGGGGGAGGCGGGGGAGGCTGGCAGGAAGCTGGCACTGGCCCAGCTGGGAGTCCATGGCACAGCGCGGGCCGTTCCTCTAGGGTCTGGATTAAGCTCTACGCGGAGACACGTGATCAAATAAGCCATCGTCAGAAGAGAGTTCTCCAGCGAGGTGCAGTAGGACCACAACGCCATGTAGAGCTGACCTCACTGGGTTGCTGCCTTTGTTGCTGGATGGCGAACGGGGTGATGTCTCACAGTCGCCACGACGACTGAACATGTGTCTGGCTGACCCTGAATATCCCTATAGGCGACGCCATCGGAAGCAGGCCTTTCTGGAATTTTCCGTGTCAGTTCATGGAAGGTGCAGTTGGACACAATTTCCCAAACATTTACTTGACATCTCCTTGGTAAGCTGCTGCTGTGTCTGAAGTGAGAAGTACTGCTCCATGTTTTCCTTGGGATGCCATCTGCTTCAAACAAATACCAAAACCATGTAAATACAGGCATGGCGTCGTAAATTAGAGACCCAACCGTGTGTTTTCGATCGAGTTTCTTTCCTCGCTGAACATGGAGATACTGAGGCGGTTTGGTGAAAAGACACGAAAGGCACTTTAGCAAGGCTTAGTGAGACTGCAGCTGCTGACAGGCTCTGAAGAGAACATGAAATCTCAAGATAAGCAGACAAGAGGACAGACTCGCCTGCTGAACTGCTATACCTAGAACCTATATGGAAATGGCTGGATTGTACACTCCTGAAAAAAGGCTAGTTCGAGTTATAAAGTCTGAATTGTTTGTGTTGCATTCACATTGCATTCTTCCTATATTTTCAGGAGATGGAAGATTGCTACTGTTAAGACACAAAGGGACATTGTGGGAATTTCATTTACAGCTGATAGAAACAGCTGGAGGTACAAGACAAGACAAACAACGTCACACAGCGAGATGTCACACAGCAAGACATCACCAGCGAGGTCAGTGACTCAGTATGGCATAAGTGGTTGAGAGAACACAGAATGCGCACGCTAAAGCCAAATTTATACTTAGGTCGCAGACACTTTTGAAAAGGTCGCCGACAGAAATGACGTCTCGGTCGACACTTTTAACCGTCGCTTAGAAGTGTCGCCTACCAGGAGAAATTTCTACTGGCGCTGATGTCGTCACATAGTGAAAAATTAAAATGGTCAGTTTCTCCGATTGATCACCTAGGCTACAAAGCGTTAACAATGTAACCATAGCTATGAATGTAACGGTAAAATGATTCTGTTTACGTCACGCGAACCTTGAGCACAGGCGACTGTTTGCCGAAGTATAAATGCAGCAGCCTGAGTGACACTTTTTTTTTTTCGTCGGCGACCATTTCAAAGGTGTCCGCGACCGAAGTATAAATTAAGCTTAACATCTCCATTTCTTCCTCTTTGTGGGAAGTTTTCAGTCCTATGGTTATTCAAGTACATAATGTGTGAATGACTGCCTTTGTGTATCTGTAAGTGTGTGTGTGTGTGTTGTTGTGTGTGTGTGCTTGTGTGTGTGTGGGTGTGTGTGTGTGTCTGTTGACATCTCACTTAACCCCTCTATACTGTATGTTCGGATGTTCAGATCTCTAATTGCCTTGTTTTGTTCCTTGGAAAAGTCATTGTTGAGGTTTTCAACGATTTCCTTCTCACAATGGCATAGTCAATAATATAGTAATAGATTTAAAGATAGAAATAGGTGTATTTCTATTTGTACTTTTGGCATATGTACATACGTACAGTATAATCCAATGAGAGCTGAATGGGGGAGTGTGTGTGTGTGTGTGTGTGTGTGGGGGGGGGGGGGGGGGGGGGTACAATTACACAGTATATATTGACAGAACCCACCAAGGACCATGAGTGAGATAGAAAGGCTCATGTCTGAACAACAATAAACCTCAATCTCCGATCTTTCAATGCAACCATCCAAATGCTCCCCATAAAAGTATCTCAGGGAGAAAGAAATGGAGCGAAATCCAATTATTTACTGAAGAGACTTCTTCCTTAGAACCAGGAAAGTATATTGAGGACATAAATATACCTTGAGACTGTCAGTCGCCACTGAGACAGAAGCAATTCATAAATGCCTGTAACTGTAATTGTCATCACTTATCTACAAACATATTTCAAGAGACAATGATGGTCACTTAATCATCTAATGCTTGGCTAGGTGCCATCACTGGTATTGCTGGCACTGCCCTGACATGTGACTCTAAACACAAGCATGTTCCCGACACGTCATACAGCAGACATGTAACCCTCACCGAAAACAGTCATTAGAGGCGATGGGAGCCATGTTTTCATTAGAAGTCCAGCCTGTTTAAGAGGCAGAGCACAGCCTGTGGCTTCTCCTCGACTCAACTACACAACCCATCTTTCACCTTAATCTGTGATGTGTGTGTGAGTGGTGGTGGTGGTGGTGGTGGGGGGGGGGGGGGGTACAAAGGCTGTTCTTAATGACATGCTGTACAGGTAGCGTGTTCTCGGACCACTAGTGCCCCCCATCCCCCGCCCCCCCCCGCCCCCCACCCCCTCCCCCCACAATGGGACTGCTATCTCCCAGTATCAGCTGGAAGGGTGATGGATGACAGGCGGGGCCCGTGTGAACAGGGCTCTGACGAGCACGTCAGGGAGGCTCCCTCCAACCATTAGTCTTCCGTTTAGGCCCTGATCAAACACACCGGGAGTTTCTCCCCAGCCACGAATCCTTAACCTCCCTCCGGCAGGAGGGTGCCCCCGGGAATCCATTTAACCGTGTAGCAGAGGCCGGCGACGCTCGTCGCTCACGGACCATCTGTCTCCTTCCTTTTCTCAAAGCTCCTCCACCACTGCAGGCTCCGGCACGTGCTCCACAAGTGCGTAAGGGCGGAGAAAAAGTTCAGGCGCCGTGTCAACCTCGAGCAATTAACGTCGTGTGTTTGAGTCAAACCCGTGCCACCGGTATCTTGTAGATCTCCCCTGCTACCCTTCCCCGGAGAGCAGGGAGGGTGGGGGTGAGGGGGGGGGGGTATTGCAATTCTGCAGAGTCGAGGATCTGGGCGCTGCAGGCCATCGATTAGCCCTGGGAGATCAGGGAGGGACTGACGGGTGAACAAGATCACAGGGAGCAGCTTGGGGATCAATTCCTCCTGCTGATCAGGCGTCTGCAGCCCTGAGAGGACCAGGCCGCTGACACCGCCACCGGAAAAACTCATGTTGAACACAGAAACATTGACATCCAAGGCACCAAATGAAGGCCATGGCCTTTGTAAATGCCAGACAGTTAAACAACCCAACAAAGTTTGGAAGCGCATGGGAAATGCCACAGTGCTGTTCAGCATCTCTTCACTTTCCGAGTCCCACAGTGCTGAGTTGTGTGGACATGCTGAGACAGGTTGAAAATAAATTCGCCGAACACGGAATCTGCGGCAGAAAAACAATATCTCATCTACTCCAAAGCTTACTATTGCTTATTAAACTTCAATAAAATATGAAGCAATTCGAAATCAGATACAAATATAAACCATTTCGTGTTTTGTTTTCACAGTGTTTGCCTGTGCAGAATGTTTCACTGGATCTGAGCCTCCATAGGTCCTACAACAGTTCTATACAACAGCTCTACTCTGGGGTTAGGACTGACAGGAAAGAACAGGGGGTGGATTTTGAGAATAGAGTTTTGCGTCGTGCATTACGTAATGCACTCAACCGTTGCATGAGTTGCGTCGATGTGAAGTCAATAAATCAAATAAGTATAATCAACTAAGCACAGTCATGACAGGTGGCATTTCCTGTTTAAGTGTTATAAAAGATATCAAGTAAAATGAAAGTGTTGGCAATAATTCCCTTGCCTAGCAAAAAAGATAAAATAGAAACAAGGCTTTGCAAGGTGCAGTACAAATGGCAGAGACACTGGTGTGTGTGCTGAGATCATACAGCCTCCAGGTGAGTCTCTAGGGAGAACTGCTGGTCCAACATCCTCCCAGACAGGAACCATCCATCTTCCCAACGAGCAGGAAACTCCAGGGAACCTTCTCTTTATACTGATGCAGAGAGAAAAGCCACTCTCAGTCCTTAAACAAAGCGGGTAATGAAAACGCATGGTGAGGAAGGTCCACGCTTCTGACATGAGCGTTCAGGTAGGGAGGAAGTGTTTTAGAGGCAATGGAATCACTACCAGAACCGTCTCTTTTCTTCTCAGCAAACACAACCAGCTGCTGATATTGTCAGTAGAAGTCACCCACAGTAAAGTGACCGTCGCTCTGGAACTATTTGGTAGAGACGTTTTGAGGGGAGTCTGAGAGAGAGCCAAGGTGACCATGGACGGCTGTGATTAATGGTCATTCAGGCAAGAAACAAAAAACGCAACAAACAACAGTGGCATCGACTGTGACTGAGTCGAACAAGGTGGTATCTATGGAAACTAAACACGGAACAAAAGCAAACATAAAACGTGTGCCCGGAGAGAGAGAGAGAGAGAGAGAGAGAGAGAGAGAGAGAGAGAGAGAGAGAGAGAGAGAGAGAGAGAGAGAGAGAGAGAGAGAGAGAGAGAGAGAGAGAGAGAGAGAGAGGTTATTTGGCAGGGAGAACGGGAACGTAGGGCTAGCCTTTAATGACACGTTTCCTCAATTCATATTCATCATATGAATGGATGTGTGTTCACAACAAGGGCTTTTGATCACTGGCACGCTGGGACAATGAAACTAGGGTGACCCTATCCAGGCTACTGATGGACAGAACGTTGCACAACCCTCTTCCTTTCAGACTTAACTGATAACCATGGAAAGGTACCTACTCTCCATCTCTCTCTGATTAAAGATGATGGGGTTTGAAGGCCACTGGCAGCTTTGCCATCTGAGCATACACTCAAGTCCCATTCTGACTTTGTTTAAAAATGCCCAAGTAACGGATTAAATGAATTTAATCCGTTAATCGCTAGAACCATTTTCTTCGAGTATTTAAATCGGTTCCGCCGAGATTTGACACTTAATCAAAACGTGTCATTTTCTGCGAGTGTAACGGAAACCCTGTTCGCATGTACATCAGAGCCCCAGCTCCCTCAGTAACCCATGCTAGCGATTTCTTTGTGGCTACTTGAAAGTACCGGTTGGCCTACAGCAGGTCAGGACATAGCGACGTGAGAGAGGCTGTTGACACAACAGCCCAGACAGGTTACTGGCCCTGGGAACAGCGAGGACAGCTGGATGTCTCTGTGGATAAGTCAGTCCTGATCTCCAGATGAGGGGAAGCCAGCCAGATAAACATCCCAGCTATGTGATAGCGGTCTGGGGATAATCCGGCATTCGTTTTGGGAGAGATGTCCAACGAGGTGCTCTGGGCGTGGGTCATCAGCAGTGAGGACAGATAGTAAACAGATAATACGCCCAACCAGTTAGAATCCAACCATAGCGAGCTGTAAGTAACTGGCAAGCTGGCAATCTGCTGGTCAAAGATAGCTCTGCTGTACAGACATACAGAAGGCAGCTCATGTCTGGAAAACCACACAGAAAAAAACACAGAGAAAAACCACACAGAAACCTCACAGAAACCTCACAGAAACCTCACAGAAATCTCATCCATCCTGTCTTGCACAGTGCCTGTGCATGATAGGATTAACATGGACGAGACAACAGCTTGGGCTGGGTAAAGGTAATGCCATGCACATGATTCACTTCTCATGAAGCCCCCAGAGTAGCCGCATCCACAGAGCAGTTAAAGGGGGTTAAATAAATTGAATGCAGCCCCTTGCCTGTGGCTAAACTTGCAGTGTCCTTTTTGGAATCAATAGAGAACTAGAGCAGACAGTGATTATATGGGCTCCCAGAAGAGGCAGCATCCTTGGGCTTTTCACACATAACACACCATCATGACTCATTCTTTTAAGAGGACAAAAATGTGGATTACAGCAAATAAACCTCTTTTGCAATGTTGTGCACGCTTTCCTCTAATCTATTCACAGACTCACAACGGTGACAGGATGCGTACGAATTTTTAAGGCAATTTGAAAACAATTTGCGAGAGGGAATTCTCCTTTTACTCTAATGGGGTCACATGTAACTACAGAGGCGTGCCATTCTGTGGGAAGGCACCTGGTAGCAGTGATTTGGAGACTCACCGTGTCTATTATGAACAACACCATCTTCCACAAGACTATATTTAGGGTGAAATGTGTTTCCTTATATATAAAACACTTAAAAGTCAATTAAAAAGCTATCTTGGTGTACGTGTCTTCATTTGCATATTTGGATGCCGTTTTTAAAAATCCTTTTTCATGATTGTTTGTTTGCATGCTCTGTTTGTGCGGTAAGGAAGATAAGAAGTGTTGGGTTTGTACCCCCAGCCCTCCCCACATCGCTCTACTCTCGGGGTAAAGAGCCTATTTGGCAGACTAATAGCTAGTGTGTGTTTGTTCTTTGAGTCAGAACAAGCTTCTCTGTTGGTTCAGTGAATTCAACCTCGAGTGGATTTTATTCATGTTTGCCTGGGTGATTTACCCATTGACCACTGTTTATTGTGCTAATGTTTCTCATAATAGATGGGATATTATGTCTCTCTTAATACTCCTAATCACATCCCAATAATTCTCTTCAAGCAAAATTGATTCAGCAATATGTTACTTGGTCATGGTGTGAAAATTAGAACTCTATTGACTGCTAAATAGCATTCAGAATTTTCCATTTACTAGATTTAATGTGTGTTAGTGTACCAGTGAACCTCGACTGTAAACTGTGTGAATCGGCAACAAGTACTGTAAGATGATGTTGATCCTATTATTAATAAAATCAAGAACCAGAACAATTAAAATACATTTGCGTGCGGAAGTCTAGATTAGAGAATTTAGTTAATGACAAGACAACGCTTTGATCACGTCTGCACTGTAGTGACAGTTAAAGAAGCAACAGAGAAATACTACTCTGTGAAGACTGAATAAGCTGACCCAGTAATTAGCTCAGATAATAAACAGAAAGGATTATCATGATTTAATTCAGTCATTCAGCAAAAACATAATTAACTCTAATGCATGTTTAATGCGGAGCTACAAAACCGGTTCGGAACCTCTGAACCTTATTCTGATCAGCATTTTCATCAGCATCGAGAATATGACCTCGATTAACTTCAAATACAGTACATGAAAGCTTGTGAAGTGTCAAATGTTCGCCAACATTTAATTAACATGTTAATGGAAAAGTGAGAGGTTATGTGGAGACAACAGCAGCACAGAAGGGGTCCTAACAACAAGGATGTAATGAAGTTATAGTTATGTAATATATCTTGCTGTTTAGTACCCAAAACAGTGTGTGTGTGTGTGTGTGTGTGTGTGTTATATAGAAATATAATGGGCTTAAAAGAAGACCAAAACCCTCTGTAACCAATCGACAGCCACTCAAATGTAAGCAAGTAATCAGCCGCAATCTAGGTGCTTACAGTACAGTGTGTTAGTCTCACAGCAGCAGCCAAACAGCCAGAGGAGTCTTGAAGGACCACCTGTGGAGAAGCACGAACTGAGCTAGTGGGGGGTGGGCAAGGTGGAGGGGGTGGGGGGGGTGGCTGGAGGAGCCAACAATGACTCTGTTCAGCCCCACTATTCCTCCACCTCTCTGCTCCAGCTTTTTGGCAGGAGTGTTTGTGAACAGGACCTCGGTCAAATTCTGTCCGGGCCACAGATGAGCCTGTCTGCCCACTAATAAAAGTGTTAAGGACGTATCGGGCACGATTCCAACAGGCGAGCTCAGCAGAAACAAGGTGTCCAGGCCTTGACACCGCAGAGAGTCCCCCAGGACTCTCTACCCGCCTTATGGTAGACAAACTCTCTGGCACAGTAGTCACGGCCGCCACGTTTGGATGTGTGTTTGCTGTCGTTTTAGGGAACACATTTATCACCGCGGCCTTGTGGAGACGCCACGACGGCTCAATGAGCAATAGTGTAGCCGCACGAAGCTGAAAAGAAACAAATAAAAGAGATGTTTGTCTCCGACGCGGATGGTTTGTGCTGCACGCCGTGAAAACCGTGCGGGGTCATATTTTGGGCAGCGAGACTAGCAAACGGTACAACTGCTACAATCCTTTATCGTCTCTCTACATCACCCAACAAGTCGGCTTCTGGTGGGTGTTTTTTTTGTTTTTTTATACTGGCCAACAGCAAAGCATTTACCAAAGCTTTCATGTCATCATTCTGTCCTGCAGTTCAATTCCAACAGATGCTGATTCCCTGCCGGTTTATTGTAAATGATTATGGCTTTCAAATGAGATTGCACCATTAATGTCCTGGTGTGAATGTGGGACCACTGAGTGATCCATGGGCTGCGGTATCAACAGCCTGGTCCAACCTTATCCCCTCAGGCTGGATACTTAGTTGTGCAGTAGCGCTGTGTCATGCCAGGTATCGTATTTGTTTGTTGTTTACTTTGTTCTATATTTGCACTTAACCATGTAATTCTGCTTATTTGTGCCCTAATGGAGGATCTTTAAAAGCTACTCTCTGTTAGGGAGAGAGAGGGGGATTGAATGAGCCCGCGGTGAGGAACCATGCGTGGTAAAAGCAGGGTTTCAGAGCTTTAAGCACACACGTCCATGCGCACTAACACAGTGTTAAGAACCTCTTCTATAAAAGCCAGGGGCGGACAGTAAATCTGCTCTGTGGAAGTCTATGTCAGGCCCTGGCCACTGTAAAAGTCACTCACGTACGGTCGCCCTGGACAACCACGCCCGCGCACTGCTCATGTTGACAGTACAAACCAAGAAGTCATCTTGAACTCCTACTCGGGGTAGACAGAGAGTAGAAACAGACAGTTGCAACGGACAGAGAGAGGGGGCAGGGAAGGTCAAGGCACAGCAAAATCCCGCAATACAGCTTTCTTATCCGGCTGAATTGATGTTAATCTGTGTCAGTATCTGCCAATAGAATTCGTTTTCTGCCCAAATAATTTGTTGTATCAAAAGATGTCATTCACAGCTGCTAATTGAGTGAAAAGCTAACAGGTTCGCTTTTAATACAACAGCTGTCCTTGCACGGGTTTGGCTGGTTCTTTAATGAAAGGAAAAGGGGGAGATTTGAAAATAACGCGGAGCAAAGCAGAGGAGGCCAGGCAAGTGCAAGGAACACTCCACGGCAGCTGGAAGGCTCACCATCACAGCTGCTAGGTAAGTACACAAATCACCGTCGCTATTGCAAAGAAAGAAAAAAAGAAAAAAATCGAATCTACCGAGACACAAACAATTATCCGTAAAGAAGGATAATAACGGTTCATCCAGGGCCCTCCTATCGTCCACAGCCATGGGTCACTCCAGGCTGTACCAGGCCACGCCCAACACCTGTCCAGAAGTCAGACTAGATGTTCTAAACTCTGCCCTCTGCCCCTCCATTTTGGTTGTGATTCATAACATCCTGCACCTGCTGATCTGGAAGGCCACCACTGCATACATGAGTTCATTGTTGTCCATCAGCACTTAATGAAGCATATTAGCGGATAACGTGTTCGGTGATGCACTGCCTTTTAAAGATGAGGCTAATTGATTCACTCTAAGTAGTTTACCGCTTTCGGTATTCACAGGGTATGCTCTGCGTAGATATCCACACACACATGCGCGTGCACACACACACACACACCCCATGACCTCCTATCTGTCAACTTCAAGTGTCATTTAAATCTGTTTACAGACAAATGTTTTGTAGATTGTTCTTGATGGGGGGCAAATGAGTAAAACAAATTATGAGCAGAGAAGCGACAGTGTTGAAGTGCAAGCAAACACAAAAAGACACACACGATAGTTTAAACCTGCAGACATGGCGTTGGATGTAATCACAGGCAATTAATCTCATGGGCTGCGAATCATCAGTCAACAACAATTGATCACTTGTTGCAGGGAACCTTTTTCCTGTGGCATGCTATTGCATTTATCTCATCTTTAAAGACTAGCAGTGACGCTTGGATCAATGTGCTCTTTCGAGGTCACCGCCGACTCGGGGACCTTCAGAGAGAACACTATCACACAGAAATGGTATTTACACCAAGTTGTGGCTTTTGGAGTTTCATCAAATAGGCTACATCGTCATGGTATTGAGCAACCTCACAATGAAATACAGAAACGGACCTTGTGTGTTAAAAAAAAATATCAGGCATGTATTTAGATAACAAGAGCTGGATGACCATGGAATACTTTTAAGATTGTATGAGTGTAATCAGAATATAGAATCCTTGCGTATGTCTGACCAAACAAACTCAACCGATCATCACATTGCCAGTTACTCACATTACTGACATGAATACGCATAAAGTGGTATGACTGAAAGCAAGCTCTCTTAGTCCAGGATGTAATTGCCTCTACAGAATATAGAGCACTTTCCTTTAATGAGCGTTGCTTTCTTTATGCCACTATACAGCAGCGTGTGTCCTGAGGGAGAACAAGCTTTTAAGTCAGTTTCTGCCTTTTCCTCATTATATGATTTGCATATAAACTATCTAATGCTCGGGGATAATGAATTATCAATGTCTTAAAACCACGTACATTTGTCCCATAGTCTCGCAATGACGGCCATAAAACAAATTATGTTAATGCTCCGTGTTACATATATGATTAGCATATTTATGGTAATACACATTCAACTCATATGCGCTTGCTTGAAAGGAAGGGGTTGACCAGGTACAGATTTCCAATATTCTCGGAGGACATAAAAGGCCTAATTAAAATTTATATAGACAAAAAGATACCCCCCTTCTAACTTAAAACAGCAGGGAAGAATCAAACACAGGAACTATAATTAGGTGTTTAATCCTGCCGAAGCCAATCTAGTCTATTGTGATCACTTAGTGTACAGCCATGTTATTTGATGCAAAGATATGTTCAAATCTATCTTAGATATGTTGAATTAATCACCAGCGGGACTTGCTAATCTACCCCTTTGCAGACACTGGATTTTACAGCATTTCATATCAAGAAAAACGAATGTAAAAGAGATCAATTTCCTAAGTACACTGTGAATCCTGTCTTGTATTTGTCTTTATTTAACCTTTATTTCGACAGGGAAACCCCTTGAGGCACAGGTGCTCAAGGGACCACACAATACAAACAACAAAAAATGCCCCAAAATATGAAAATAATACCGGGAGGCATGTACCCCACCCTGAGTATCTCTGCCTGGCTGCACTGTAGGGAGACAAGGAGATAAGTAAATAGTGACAAGAAGATAAAGGGGTCAGATGGCTGAGCGGTTAGGGAATCGGCCTACCAATCCGAAGGTTGCCGGTTCGATTCCTGGCCGTGCTTAATGACATTGTGTCCCTGGGCAAGGCTCACCACCCTACTTGCCTCGGGGGAATGACTAAATGTAAATTTAAGTAAACTAGCTGGGATCAATTTGTTTCCCCCTGTCGATGTATGTATGTCGATGGTGATTCAGAGCGGCATCACTGACTATTCACTACTGGCTTCAATTACCAGTCGAAAGTTAAGCAGATGGTTTTTGATGGAAGTCGTGACAAATGAGCACCAAGAAACGACATCCAGATAAAACTTTCACGATAAAGGATGCAAGTGCTTAACAATCTATTCCAGATTGACTTGGATTTTTAAGTAGGAAAAGTTAGTAAATTCCCAGAGTTGGGTGATTGACACAGCCAAGAAGCCTACATGCTGGCTGTCCATCTTATACAAATTTGACTGGATTATTTCTGATTAAAAGCATTTGGAATTAGCCCTCGTCACTGCATGGATTTGGAGTTAGTGAAAATTGAGTTCAAGACGATGAATGAATCTGCTGAAAGGACAGAATAACTTTGGACTTTGGAATCTTCCGCCAGTTACAATAAAGAATGATGTGAAGAACGAATGACTCAGTCCTTAACCATGCCAAACGTTTGGTGGACACAACGTTTACTGTGAAAAGCATTTCTTAAATGACCTGCAATAGATGTCATGAGGAAATAATATTAACCTCAGAAAACAGACAAAAGAAATCAACAACAAAAAAAGATATCAAGGTGTGTTTTTTTTTGTTTTGGGGATGACAGTCTTATCTTCTGTACACACAGAGGCTTGAAACCAAAGACCTCTTGCTATCTGCAGCTCTCAGCTGGCCTGCCCGGGTCTGCAGTCGCCGCATGCAGGGCCGCTGCCAAAATAAAAGCACCACAGGCAGCAGCCGTATGCTGCCCAGCGTGGAGAGTTCATTTCTGTGATGAGAAATTATCCTCATTTTCTGTTAAAAATAGATGTCATCATTACCTGGGCCTTTCAGCTGTACGGACTCAAAGATGGATTTTCGTAAGGAAATTACATTCATTTTGTTTTTCTGTGTTAAGGTGGCTTTACCTGATAATCTACTTTAAATTAACTGAACGGAAGTTGACTGCGAACACTGGAAAATCTGTTTATTTTGCCAGTTCACATCCTTTTACCACATCAGACAACTGGGACAGAAAGCAATCAAATCCTCCCTGTGTCTGTGTTCAAGATGAGAACATGATTGTCAAACTGCCTTTTGCTGCATGTCTATTTCTACTCACCTAAGCATAAAACAATCCCATCATTCCATTGGCTTGTTTTCATTTAGATGGATTGACAAATTGGCTTAACCCCCAGTCTGAGCATATCTTATAGTTTACAAATGTTCTCAACCGGTGTGATTAAGACCGGGCTCACAGTCATTACGCTAATGGAAATGCATTTTAATTAATGACATCCTCATTTGCATTGTGTGTTCATTTTCTAAGTCACTTAGTCTAATCTAAACATTCTAATTCGTACCTACAGCTTCAGTGAATCTCCGGAACGATAAAAAAACTAAAAAAACACACTGCGGTTTTTACTGAGTAACTGAGGCTGTGCTAAATCAACCTTACCTTGGCAGAGGTAGGGTTAACGCGGTTGTTTTTACTTGAAAGTGACTTGAATGGACTTGAATTACGACACCAATACTCTGTGCTCCTCTGCATACAACACCACAGTACAAAGAACTCTCTTTTCAATACCTACTTATGGCTCACCTCTATATACTGTATATCAATGATACACTGCATAACCTGTGATATACAGTAACCTGCGATATACAGTAACCTGTGACAACCATGATTAGGGGTTAGGGAATTGGGCTAGTAATCAGAAGGTTGCTGGTTCGATTCCCGGCAATGCAAAATGACGTTGTGTCCTTGGGCAAGGCACTTCACCCTACTTGCCTCAGGGGGGAATGTCCCTGTACTTACTGTAAGTCGCTCTGGATAAGAGTGTCTGCTAAATGACTAAATGTAAATATAATGCAGAAGTGAGCAGGGTCCTTACCTGAGCGTGAACATCTCCACAGGAGAGAAGGCCGAGGCTGTGACGAAGGCAGACATGGTGTCCCTCTGCCTCAGGGGCGTGGCCGGCACCAGGACCAGGAAGTTACTATCCAGCCTGTGTTCGGCCAGGGGCGGGGGGACGGGGCTCTGGTACAGCCGCACGCTGCCTATCCTCTGCATCGGCGTGGAGGTGGAGGAGCCAAACATGCCCTCCTGGTCGGAGCGGATGGAGTTGCCTTTGCGGACCTCCTCCGAGTGGCACTCCCCGGTCTGGGTGGACTGCAACATGTAGTAGAGCTCCACGGGGGTCCCCTCGGCCAGCTCCTGGCTCCTCTGGCGCCCGGGCACCACGCTGGGGGGGCTGAACCAGCCGGCCAGGGGCTCCAGCTCGGCCACGCACAGCCCCAGCACCCCTCGCAGCTGGCAGCTGCCGCGCACCTCCTGGGTCTCGTGGAAGGCCAAGAGGCGCACGCAGGGCAGCTTGTCCACGGCGCTGTAGTCGTCCCAGTCCCTCCCCGCCACGTAGAACAGCACCTGGACCTTGGGCTTGACCAGGTGGATCTTATCGTCGATGATGAAGGTCTGCACCTTCCAGTTGAAGGTGAAGAGGGAGGAGGAGGGGGGGAAGGCGGCCGGGCTGTGCAGCAGCTCCAGGGGGACGGGCTGCTCCACAGACAGGGGGCCGTAGCTGGCGTTGACGGAGGGGGGACCGCGGGCCTGGTAGATGAAGAAGGGCTCTGTCCGTGTCAGCAGGCTGGAGTTCCTCATGAAGTCCTGATTGGCCTCCTTCAGAAAAAAGGCCGACTCGGCGTTGAGAACCTTGTAGTCGACGGGCAAGTAGGTGGGGATGGACGAAAATCTCGGCAATCCCTCCAAGACCCGACAGTCTGCTACTGCAAGAGAGGGAAAGGACAAGTTTTAAATAAGCTCCCATGTTGTGCAGTGCACATCTGCCAAAAATCCTGCGGTGTGGAACTAAACTATCTTCCTGTGAAAGTACTGGAATTCTTCAGAGCTACTATCATGAAAACTGCTTCTGAAACACCTCAGAGATTACTTAATGGCACTGCATATTGTGTGGTTTTGACTTTTACTAATGAAAGCATGATAGCCATGCAACGCTTATCGTCTATAATGAATGTATACATGAATAAAATATGTATTTCTCGTTCATTTAACCTACAGCTGACTGTAACACTAACAGTATTTTGCACAGTCATGCGAAGAGATCTAATAACGGAAAATGTGCGTGGTGCATTAATCTGCACTATGAGTCTCCAGATGTTGGAAAAATGTCATATTTTCCTGTCTGTCTAAGTAAAACCACAGAGCTGAAAACAGAGGGTACTGACACCTCAGCAGAGAACACACCCACGGCAATAAGATTATGGATTTGTGCTGCGATGAAAATAGGTCTCGAAAATTCAGTATTCCTGTGCTAAATCAGGCTTCGTCAGGTTCCCAATTCAATTTTCAGAGTCTGAAAATGACTGTGTGCAAATGTATATACAAATCACTTGGATCAAAATTAAACACTTAAAGCGGACTTTCAACCACTAATGTTCAGGTGAAGTGGGGCTGAGTTTGTTTAAATGTACTGCAATCACAGGCTGCTCTGAGCATGGTTAACAATCTCCACTCTAGAGTCCACATTGACGAGAGAAAACACTACATGTGTAAAATGTTTTAATCACAGAAAGAGTGGGCTTTGACCTTCTTCTCAAGAGCAATCTGCTGTATGATTACACTACCCCCCCCCCCCCCTGCCATCCTCCACGCTGGCTGAGACGGGATTTCATTCCTTAGCCTGGCCTTGTAAATCAATGTCCTGACAATTTACAAATCAGCGAGGGGATTTGTGATTCATGGCGCCCACTTGACCTCGGCCCAGTCCCGGTGAGGCAGCCGGTGAGGCAGCCGGTGAGGCAGCCGTGGGCGTAGCCGCGGGCCTTCTGAAGGGCATCGCCACGCCGTTTAGGGACTCTCGCCCCAATCACCGCAGTCACAGTTCAACTTAGACATCGGTATGCTGCTTCAAGAGAAAGTGGAAGACCGCCCTTTAAAACACGAGAACGGGAACAATTTACCTGCGCTGGGCAATCTGTTATTTTCTGCGCAAACATGGGAAGTGTTGTTTGTACACAAGAGGCATTGTTGCAGATAGTGGAACGACACTGACAAATGAAAAGCTTGATAGTGCGGCAGTAGCCATGGCATTAGCCATGGAAGACAGAACAATCAGGGCCAAAGTCATCCTGCTGGGTCTGCAGGTGGTGATGTCTCTCCTGTCTCTGGGGCCGCCTCACACCAACATACAATCTCAAACAAACTTTCCTGGGGCCGTCTCTACCCCGAAAACACTCTCAAACACAGGGAGTTGCCTTGACACAATATACAGTCTCAAACACCGGCCACAGTCTGTTCTCCCCAACTCTCATGATATTCACTGTTATCTGCTGCAACTGCACACACCACTTACTCGTGCAAGGATTCAAGCAGCCTATGGATAACATATACTGTGGCACAAACACATACACACACACACTATGAGGAGGACAGCTGGCACAGACACACTGTTTTACAACCTGTAACACCACGCTTAATTCAATCAGAAAAATATGGTTTTGCCAGGTCAGACAGATTGACTGTCTTGTTACCAGCAGATGGCTGTTTTCTGCAGCCCCGATAATGTTATGTTCAAGTTACTGACAGGTCAAACACACTTCAAACAAGAACTGTTTCAACTTCATTAAACCTAATACTGGTGGGAGAGGATTTTCTGTGAGACTTTCTTTCTGCAATTGACTTTCGAGTTGTTGACCTAAAGATTAGCCATTCAAAGTGTGTTCTAAGGAAAACCATTATAGACTTAATCTATTACTGCAAGGTTGGCTGATTTTGTTTAATTTCTGGAAGGCCCATTTATGGCTGCTGTGAACATTTGATACAAGTGAAAGATGACACAGTTGGGGACAAAATGAATGACTCTGGTCTTTAATTACAATTAAAGGCATGAGCAGGGACTATGAAAAAGGAGCACATTCATCAAGAAGCATTTCAATCTGTTGTTTATGAGCAATCTGCTTCTGCTGATTCAAAAATAAAAGGGACCCCATTTAGTAAAAAGGGAGGGAGGGAGGGAGGGAGGGAGGGAGGGAGGGAGGGAGGGAGGGAGGGAGGGAGGGAGGGAGGGAGGGAGGGAGGGAGGGAGGGAGGGAGGGAGGGAGGGAGGGAGGGAGGGAGGGAGGGAAAAGAGAATTGTATTAAAAAGCCACTGAATGTACAAATCGAAAACGATTATTGCAATACATTCAAAGCAAAAGCGGTCCTGGAGCCCCCTGTGAACACATGTAATCATTATAAAAGTCAGTCTGAATGTGCCTTTACAAATCAAAAGGGACTAAATGAGAAAAGGAAAAGCAATAGAAAGCACAACGCACAAACGGCTCGGTATTTAAGAGCCTAACCCTCTAACACAATGCGGTTGTCAGGTAGTGAGGATCAAGGTCAGCTTGGTCCTGGTAGCCACAGGCTCCTCTGGGGTGAAGGGGACAGTGAAGGGGCAGTGCATGGAGGCTCTAATCGTTCACCATCAGATCCCACTCATTTCTCATTCCTTTGACGAAAAATGACTGTTAATGAAATGGTTTTTCATCAAAATGTCAAATGTGTCTTGGGACAGGGGGGGTTGATATTCAAACCAAACGCTACTGCAGGGGGCTACTTTATTATTAAAAATAATATATTCATTTAGCAGATGATTGTATCCAAAGGGACGTATGTACAGGGTGGGATTTGAACCTGCAACCTATTCAACTTTACATTTTGTTTTTTTGACCAAATAAACTAAGATATTCAAGTAAACATTTATCACTCTTTTTCTTTTCAAAGACTGTTGATTAAATATGTTTACAATCAATATCAAATGTGACTGCCACTGAATTTGTCTTTAACATGACAACAAACAAAAGAGAAAAGTGACAGTAAATCCCAAATGCATTGTTTCCTCATAGTGGTGTTATAAATGGATATAGGTAAAACTAATAAAGAAATAGATGGTGTTGGTGATGGTGTTGGTGGAGAGAATTGTCCTGTTATTGTGTTTGATGGAGTCCCAGTGTGTGAGAGATCTTCAAATCACAATGCCTGGACAAATCCCTTCGTAAACAATCATTTCCCGTGCCTCCTGACTAGAACTAGAAGGTGTTTTAGTATTAGTATGTTGTGTGGGTTGTGTGTGTTTTTTTCAGCTGCAATGGGATGTTTCAGAGTTGCTAATATCAGGACACACTATAATATTCTGCAGTCAGTGAGGATGGTTGTCGATCAGAGTTGATCCCCCCTGACGACCACATTAGCCTGGTCTGCAGCACACCTGGATATGTTCCCGCCCTCTGAGACAGGCTGAGACTGAGAAGCACACAGCTGATGATTAAACAGGCACAACCAAACACTCAAAGACTATTTCTGCTCACTACTTTAGGATCCTTCTCATGAATATAACATTGGCAAACTCGTGTTTGCTTTTCTCCATAGCACGGCCTTAACTCCCGGATATGCATGTCTGCTGGTGCTGTCTGTATTCATAAAACAGATCGAACACACTCAAAATGTAGGCTAGACATGGAAAAGCAATGCAAGTCTGTATGTCACGAGAGGGGAAAGTTAAGACCACTCTAAGTCTGCCGTCTCTGAGAGAACGACAGTCTGGACTACTCTAACCCCTGATTGGGCGTTTTTTTTTCTTCTTATTTCCATTTCAGGGATGACCACTTTCCCCACTGCAGCCTTGCTGATGGGCCAAGGGAGAACAGACAAGCTCAACTTTTAAAGCCGTCCGGACAGATAGGCTGCAGACAAGAGAGTGTGTGTGTGTGTGTGTGGGGGGGGGGGGTATGTGTGTGAGTGTGTGCCGAACAACGGCAGGTCCAGTCGGAGAGCTGACCAACCAAGCAGCACCTTGGCTCTACACACACCCATTCAACCAATCACAGCGGCCCCAGACCACAGTGTCTGAGGAGGTGGAGCAGGACCAAGGTGTCTGACTGACGGAGCGAGTAGCAGCCTTCTCACACACACACACACACACTCAAACACACACACATGCAAACTCACACAGACACACACAGAGTCTGGGTAAATGACTGGCGAGGCAGGCACCAGGGATGGACACAGCTCTTGTCCAGCCCTCTGCCAGGTCTGATGATATGGGCGGTCACAGAGGAGGTGCTGCCAGTGTCTTCCTGGTTGGCACTCTCCACTACACACAAGTCAACAGGGATTCGGGGACAAGGACAGAGAGCTCAATGACAATTAGAAGAGATGGATGGAGCAACACAAGGGAGAGAGTTAGAAATCTTTCTTAACAAAGAAAAATAAGACAAGACACTTCCAATGTGGGAGCAGGACTTTGGGAGAACAGGACTCATCCTGACGGCTCACACAGTAAATCATAGAAGCTCCATGGAAGAGCAGAAAGTTCTCCAGGGATATTGGATACATCTGTAGCCAGGAAATCCAACATAGAGGGCCACATTACCTTCTGCTGCTGTTGATTGACACCTCCCTCTGACCCGCCGGCACCCCTCCTCCCCGCTCTCCAACACCCCCCCCCCCCCCCCCCCCCCCGCTCTAATCTCCTTAGGCATGAAGGATGACAGAAAGCTTTCTAGTCCTTCTGAATTACCTACATCATATTTTTTGGTCATACAGTATGCTATTAATAAGAGCTATTGAGTTTGTGCCCACGTGTCACAGATGATAAATACTACATAACCCTCAAGCATCCTTTGAGTATAATTTATGTTGTTGAGGCACAAAGAAATGTAAGAACGTGGCAAAGGCACTATGGTTCAAATCAATAGATGATCCAATATGATATAATGTTATGCTTGTTCACTGTTGCTATCCAAAAGGGACAGTAAGGCAGAGTTTTGTGTTGAGACAGCACAGTAAAGGTGGAGGGAAACTGAATAAAGTGGAGCCCAGAGAGGTTGGCTGTAAAAGTTTCACTACCGGTCTTGTTCCTCTAAAAACAGAGTGTAGTTCCCTTTCCCCAGGTGAATGTCTGAAACCACCTCTCATCCTGGAGTGGTGCAAAATTAAACCTGTAATAACAACCCGTGATTAAGGGACAGTGCCAATGATGTGTGTGTGTGATTATGTGGGTCAGTGTGTGTGTGTGTGTGCGTGCATGTGTGTGAGAGTGCGTGGATGTGCAGGTGTGCGAGTGTGTGCATGTGTGTGTGTGTGTGTTGGCTGCAGAGATTACCAGGCCCCTACTGGGGCTGTTTGTTGCCTTGCCTCTAATGGATGGCCCCGTTTAAGATGGTAAGAACTAATAAAGAGTAATGGGTCTGTGGCTTCACCGAGGGGGTGGAAGAGCTATTTTTGAGTTCATGAGAGAAAGCATCATCTCGGGGATTAAACCGTATCGACCCAGGGTGAGAGTAAACACAGCAGCACTCCCAGCCTGCCCTGGCCTGTCTGGCCAAGCTGGGGCAGGAGAGATGAGACCCTTTCCTCCCTCCATCCCTCCATCTCTTAGCCCCTCCACCCCTCCATCCCTCCACCAGGCTCTGTGCTGAGGGGGACAGCCGGCAGGGAAGCCATTATGTGTTAAAGTGCAGCCCCCAGGTGTCAAGGATGAGGCCTGATGCTTCTAACAGTGTTATCACGCCGGGGTATCAACAACTGAGGGGCCGGGTTAGCTGTGGGCATCACTGGCTTCCTGGTGGGGGGGCAAGCCCAAACAGAGCAGAGGAAAAAAGGTCTCCTTTATGCCAGGTCGTACGGACACGCGGGGGGGGGGGGGGGGTTTGGGCATGGACCAGGAGGATGAGACAAGCACAGATTTGTGTGCCAATCAGTATTCCCAGGGCCATTCCGGACTTCTCTAGAACATCAACTGGCCTCCCTAATGAATCTCTTCCCCTCACACTGCCCTTTATGGGCGAAGTGATATCGTAAATCAGGCCAAACACAGGGGCCCCTCGCAGGGCAGGCTAGAGTGAGTCGGCCTCTTTGTGAACGCTGGGGGACATTTAACAATGAGAGAAAAAGCTCTTCCTGTACCAGAGGAACCAGCGCAGACCAACCCACTCAGTCAGAGAGAGAACAGTCAGAGCAACAGTTATCTCAAACAAAGGAAGCGATCCAGTAGCGTTCCAGGACACATAAGGAGGTGTACAACAGTTGGCTGAAGCATTCTTCTGGCCAGGTTCCCCCAGGTCTCAGAGCAGGGGAAACAGCATACTATGGGATCTCTATTCTCATCACATCTGACTAAGCACAGGTCAATAAAATGCTGAATACACTCTCATTCACCCCAAAGGATTTCAATAGAAACACAACTTGCTGCTCTGCAACATTCGCTGCAGAAGGCTTACCATGCAAAATAGGAGAAGACATCCTGAAAACAAGAGAGCAGAGCAGTTAGAGATGTTAGAAATTGCTCTGGACGTCATGTGTCATCTCCTAATTGAGGCAAACAAGAAGGAGAGATCTCTCGAAAACCACAAATCATTCATTAACACAAAGCCTACTGCATTAGCAACATGACAGATTACTTTCTTTTGATTGTAGCTACACACAGTCTGTACAACATCTAAGACTCTCGTCATTGCCAGTTATCATCAACATTAAAACAGATTCTGGCAGGCCAACTAAGAGAAATAAATGGGGTGATGAAAAAGTATTATCGTTTGTGACAGTGTTCCCTGTGTCTCTCCCGACACAATTTGGTCAACAAGCTCAAACAAAAGCACAAGTTTTCTCCAGTGGAGGGGGGAGATGGGAGGAGAACTCCTCCTCATGGTGAGGTTGACTCTGAGTCGCCTCTTCAAACACTGCACCAAGAAGCTCCTGGAGGAAACCCACACACTAACCGCACACACCAACTTGTTTAATAAGTTAAGCTGCAGTCGAGAGGAGAGAACATATCATTTAGTTTAGCATTTTCGTTATCTTTCCAAACGACATTTGTCACCGTAGGTCGTTACTGTACTGTGGTGGTATTTCAAATAGCTGGCCGAGGAACACAAGGATAATACTTTGAGGGGGGGGGGGGGGGGTAAAAAGAATGAGAGAGAATCTCATTATCTGAGGTTTTTTTCCGTTTTTTGCAGAGGGAAGGGTTTCTTCAAATCTCTTCTATTCACAGCGAGCTATTATGGACCTGCAGAAAGAGAAATTAACACTGCAGCATGGCGGGTCTTATTCCTGCACATTCAGAAATGCAGCACTTTAAGAAAGAAATTGATGAACCTAACCCAATGTCACCTACATACAGGATGACACAGTTGACATTGTGCTTCCTACATACACAAGCCTACCCTACAAGACAACACTTCCTTGCCATTAATGGAGCTGGGCTAGAAAAACAAGGTATTCCAAGGTGGGGTTTTTTCATCTCTGTACCTTACTTACAGCAACATGAAACCGTACGAAACTGTGAAAGAGAAGAGAGACTTAATAATTGTTACGAATGAATCAGGAAAGGTCTTCATTCACGGCCCATTAAAGAGAATGTGACTGTGAATTACGTGCATGAGGAGGACGCGTGCTTACACCTCAAAGTGCCCCTCTCTCTCTCTCTTTTTGAGGGAAAAAAACTGCTTTTGTTGCAGCCCCAGATGGACTGCCTTTAAATCTGTGGTTTAACCCCAAAGTTGTCAGTGTGGGAATTCACTCCACAGACAAGTAGCTCTATTTTCATCCAGGAAAATAAAGCCTTTAGGCAACAACAAGAGGAGAGGGAGGATTCTATTTCCGACTTGATCAGAAGGAAAGGCAGCAAGCTGTCTTGCTCCCAACAACATCTCTTAGTTAAGAAGAAATATGGGTGGCAGAGGCAGCACGTTGTGTTTTCAAAGCCTCTACTGTCCAACTGCCAAGATAGACGGTCCAGCTCACCAGACTTGAGGATGCGGTAGTTGTCCACAGGAACAATGAGCTTATTTCACTCCTCTCTGTTTGTTCACTAGGCGCATTTCCACAGAGGGACCATAAGAAAAGAACACGCCTTTCCTCCCATCAGTGAGGTTAACCAGAATTAATGATTGTAACGAGGGCCCACAGCACCTCTAGGGAACCAACACAAAACAGATATACACATGCAGTCTCTCATTACCCCGAATGACTCGACAAAAAAAAGAATATTCAAGTCGTAGCACTTTCTGGATGTTGTCTCAGTGATGTAGCTCACCCAAAGAACATTGTGTGCCTTCGATATACTTAACATATGTGTTGTTGTGGAATAATACACATCCCAATTCACATTAGCGAGAAGGAATACTGACACAGCATTCACTCAGGAGTACCGATGGCAAACTCCACCCTGTATGCACCAACCTGGCAGCTAGTGCTAACCTGCTGAAACCGACAAAGAGTGCCAAGGCTAGAAATTGGAGCACAAGTTGGACTACAAAGAACATTTAGTGAATGTAAAATATGTTTATAAAGACAGTTCCCTCTCATGTGATACCTCAAACGACAAGCCTAGCCTTTTCATGTGCGCTCTTATTATTCAGGGCCAGCCAAGGTCTGCGTTTAATTCCCCGGGGCGGCTGTGGCTCAGGGGGTAGAGAGGGTTGTCTGTTAATCGCAAGGTTGGCGGTTCGATCCCCGACTCCTCCTAGGTCATGTGCCGAAGTATCCTTGAGCAAGACTCTGAACCCCAAGTTGCTCCCGATGGGCAGGCCGGCGCCTTGCATGGTAGCTCGCTGCCGTCGGTATGTGTGAGTGAGAGTATGAATGGGTGAATGAGAGGCAAACATTGTAAAGCGCTTTGAGTGCCGTTAAGGTAGAAAAGCGCTATATAAATGCCGTCCATTCCCAGCCGCTGAGACATAGTGTGCTGAGAGGCAGGCTGCCTATGAGGGGATAGGAGTGGGCTGCAGTGGCCTGGTCACAGCCCTGCCTTTAGCATGATGGTCCTCAGCCTCTCCCCCTCTGAGGCGCTCTCTCCCTGATCACTGCTCTTCCATAGTACTACAATCAGTGCCTCTGTTGGGAATGCTACTCTGTCACCTCAGACTAAGGCTTAAGGGGAGGGGCTAGCTTACCGGAGAGCGTTTGACTGACAGATCAAGAGCTTGCTGATTCAAAGCCCCACCTGTACATCGTTTGGATGCAAGAGTCTGCCGTAAATGAATCCGTTATATGCGAAAGACCGCGACAAACTTTATAGCTGACTTAACGTTTTCTCACGGAAACCTTTTTAATTTCTGGAACGGACACGAGAGGACTGTCTCGGCTTGGACGTTTTTTGGACATTTGCCATCTTTCATTTTCTGCACATGCAGGTATGTCTGGGGCCCAGGGTCCTGCTGTTGTCTTAGCGCTGGTCTCTGTTGTGTCCTCCTGGTGTTTACTGTGTAATATCACAGCACGGAGGCTGTCTTCATCCATCTCCATTCACAGGGGGCTGCTTCAGACTGCCGCATCGCTCCCCGTCAACCCCTGCTTTATTTCCAGACAAATTACTCACTAGGCCAAAAGTCGCCTCCTTGACATGCAGGTCAGTGCACTGGGTATCGCTCGGGTGAAATGGCCACAGCTTCCCAAATACAAAACGAACAAGAAAGGATTGTTAATACTACCCCGATGCATTGGCTTTTGTTCTTTGTCTCCGCGGTTGCGAGATATTGCTCGGTTTATGTGAAAGGGATCCCTTAAGTATTACAGTGGACTGGCCAGATCTGTGTGACTGACTGAATGAGTTTGTGACACCCTGGTAAAAGTAATCCCTACTTGTGTCTCCTTGGAGGACAAACTGGAGTGACAGCTGACACTATCAAAAAGGGAACGTCCTCTGTACTCTCCACAGACGCTGAAAACACATGCTGAAGTCAATTCTGTTGGTCAATATTAGACACACGATCCCCTCATGACAAATTCAAGCCAAGACTTGCCCGGTTTGAACGACGGTAAACCCTGGAGTCATCCGACACGGAGACGACTCCACATATTACGAGCAATAACAGATAAAAGAAGCAACAGTTCCGTTTGAACATGCACCAGAGCAAGACACACGGTGCCAAGGTCAAGTGTGTGTTCACTGTCTCTGGGCATTCATTACAAGCAGGGGAGTGGTGACTGCAGCAGCGGAGGCAGAGTCCGGCTCAAACCGAGGCCCCTGGCTCGGGCTGGGAGGGGCTGGTACACAGCCGCGGGATTCTGGAATGTATGTGTACTGTATGGAGACAGATTATCCTATCTGCTGCTCGTTCCACTAGCGATAATACAGAAAAGCTGGAGTTTCTTTTTTTGGGAGAGAGGGCTGGGAGCGTGTGTGTGCAGCCGGGAGGGTAGCTCTCATAAATGAAGAGTTTGTTTAAATGTAGAGTACCTGAGTAATAAATTGAAGCCGAGAAGGACAGAGCAATGAGAAGGGGAAAGGTTGAGACGAGGGCAAGTCTGAAAGCCTCAGCAGTAGCAGAACATCTTCATCCATTTCGCATCTCATTTGAATAAAACAGTCGTAATTTTCCAGGGCTAATCCATGTGTTATTCTTCGGTTCATTCATTCTCAGTGCTCTGCGGAGGCCCCATCCAATTTGCCTTAACTAGGAGCCCCTGGGGTGAGGGCGAGTGTGTGCAGGAGCAGATAGTGGTGCTTGGAAGAGAGGACTGTGCTTTCTGCCAGAAAATGCCCTCTGGCCTGACCTGGGAGAGAGTCCAGAGCTGGTTGGGAGAAGGACACTACCAGGGATGGAACTAGTGTTGGTAGGAGCCACCAACGAGTCGCTGTCATGACAGAACTGCTGCACAGCCAACTGCCGGTCCACTGCCGGTCCACTGCCTGTACACAGCCTGCCCACAGCTGTCCACTGCCTGTCCACAGCCTGTCCACAGCTGTCCACTGCCTGTCCACAGCCTGTCCACAGCCTGTCCACAGCTGTCCACTGCCTGTCCACAGCTGTCCACTGCCTGTCCACAGCCAACTGCCGGTCCACTGCCTGTCCACAGCCTGTCCACTGCCTGTCCACAGCTGTCCACTGCCTGTCCACAGCCTGTCCACTGCCTGTCCACTGCCTGTCCACAGCCTGTCCACTGCCTGTCCACAGCCTGTCCACAGCCTGTCCACAGCCTGTCCAAAGCCTGTCCAAAGCCTGTCCACAGCCTGTCCAAAGCCTGTCCACAGCCTGTCCAAAGCCTGTCCACTGCCTGTCCAAAACCTGTCCACAGCCTCCGCACACAGATCAGTTTAAATAGTTCCAACTTCAACTAATTGGTTGTGGGGGCCCGTGGGGAGAGAAAGATGAGAGGAAGAGGGGGTATGTTTTACAACAATATATTTTATATCGCAGAATGCAGTTTTGTGAGTTGTTAGAAGGTGTTTTTTCCCCAGAAGGTGTCAACTACGGAAGGTTGTCAAACCGGAGTTCATTAAAGTTAAACTAGCCTTTTCCTGCCAGGACTGCACACTGATTGTGTGCGGCCATTACTTTGCACTCTGATTATGGGAGAATGTGATTCTGCTGATTGGCAACGCACAAACACTCCACTTCCCAATTAGGAGTCCCACCTTGTTACGTGTCAAGCACGTTACTCAACAAGGGCTTCAACATGGCTGATTGTGATAAGTAAAATAAAATAGAAATAATCACTGAAGGTATTTTGGGTGTTTCATCATAAAACAAGAATTATACCTACAGCTCCTACTTATGATATCAAGCCCACAGCAGGTAGTTGATGGGAGTGGATGTAGAGTGAAGATAGATTGGATGTGAGCCAGGGTTTCATATTTCATATATTGCTGAGTAAACATTTAAGCAGCCATGTTATGATCCAAGGCTAATAAAGAGTTGTACCTGAGAGATGGCACAGGCCAGATGGAGGAACAGCCTTTTGGCAGAAAGATATGATGGAAGTTCTTCTAAAATTTAAGACAAAACAAACTCAAGGTCAACAGTGTCTGTGTGGCCAGTCCCTGGCATTCAGTTCAAACCCAAGAGCAGGAGATATCAACAGAGCTGTCCTGCGTGTTGTTTTAACATCAACTGCCTTTGTTGTCTGTTTCCTGAAGTCTCGTTGACACATGACCTGTCCAAGTCAAACTGTCAAAACGCTTGTTGTATCCTGCACTACAGACAGACACTTTGATTCACCTTCAACAAGAAAACTCTCCACAGTAAGACAAGTATTGGGATAGAGAAGCCATAGCAACAACCTACTCCAGTCATCCAAAAAGAGGCTCCAATTAAATTCAACATTTAACAGTAAATTCATTTAACAGTACACCCTGAAGTCCTCCGAAATGTAAATCCAAGCTACTCTCTTTTGGAGTGGACCTCCACACACAAGTACAACATACTGAATCCCAAAGAGGGGTCAAAGTTCTCAACCGTTTTCAACAAAATACACCTGTCACTTTCCCAGCCTTTTCTGACTCCTCTGACCCTGGTCTTTCCAACTGATCCTGACAGACGTTCAGCCTGTTTCACGCGTCGGCTACTGGGGGCCTTTGTCCAGACACCAGTGCATAATTCCACATGAAATACAGTACATGATATATGTAGCCTAGAGGCCACTGTCCTGCAAAGAGGTAAATTCCTGGGTAAATTCCCTTGTCTACACAACCTCAATTAAACAGAGTCATGTACACGAAAGAATAAAGGCCTCATGTGTAATTGTGTTGCGTTTAATATTAACTTAGAAGCCTCCAAGCACAACATATTGCATTAATATCTAATATTGTGTTATGCCGGCTTAACATTTTTTCCTACAGGAAGCCCTGCACAATAGCATCTCTATTAATGCAGTAATGAAAACTTAGTACATGAGTCGCTTCAAAGTCATATCAGCACAGCACATTAGTAGATTATTGTTATACTGGGAGAACATTTCCTGTAGCCTATATTGGATACAAACTGTATTAAATAACAGTGTTATTTGCTCCTCTGGACATCAATATGTTTTCTTTTTCATGCTCAAAGCCTGTGTAGTTACGACAAGCTGTGACATTCAGTCAAAATTCACGTTTCCTCCCTGTGTTACTGTGGCGGCAGAAAAGTCACCTTAGGATCTTTTTCTGTGCCTCAATGGAGAGAAAGGAAGGAAAATGACAGGATTATCTCAGACATACGGTTGAGTTTACACATCTTGCTGGACTCTACAGTTGGTCTTAAACTGGGGTTCAATCCCAATGTCACCCATGAAAATGTGCCATCGGATATATTTATTGATTTATTAAATTGAAAATAATTCTAATTCAAACCAATAGAATCAGTGATATTTTGTGCATTTGGAACCATCTGGTTTAAACTGGAATATTAATGTCCGTGACTCATCACTTCACCTTCCTTTTCTCTGTGTAACTAATGAGCAGCGTTGTCCTTAGTTACACAAACGCATACTGAATTCCAAAATACAAGTATTTTCTAAAATGTCAGCAATGATTGTTGGAACTGAAAAGAATGCAGGAGGACTTTGTTTTACATCAACTTTTCTCTCACCTTCTGACATGATCATGGTCGTGTCATAATGACCTTCTGAGTATGACAGTAGGTGACTGTGTCGGATGTCTGAGATACATTTGCCAGAAGGTAATTAATCACAGCATAATAAAAATAACAGTTCAATTTCAAGCCCAGAATTAACAAAGAGTTTATCACCAACCGCTTCCATTCCTGGGAACAAGGTCCTCTGGATGATGAGGGCAGATCAACTTTAACACTCCATTAGTCCACTTTCTACACATCCCCATGGACCCTGTGTGAGTACCAGGAAGTGATCAGGCTCATGCTATAAATGTCAAAAACCCTGGCAATGCTGCTCTGAATGAAATAAAGGAAAAGCTTTCGACAAGGCAGCCTTGATAAGACACACAAACTGACTTTGGATTGGATGTCAGCTTTTGAACAAAACGTTGACACAGGGACTCACGCAGGCAGTCCGTACAAGCCAGATCTGAAACAAACTCAACAGTCTTTGACCTCCCGTGACCTCCCAGAATAGTCAAGAGGAGGGAACATGAAAGCAGAGGGAATGATGAGCGAACCTGAATGGGCTGAGGAGCAGAGGAGTCATTTTTGGATATGAGAAAATGATGAGGAACCCATTTCTGTTCCTGCCTCATATCTGGAGGAGACTGCACCACCAGAAGCATGCACTGAAGACACAGCCACCCAGGGAACCCATCACGGATCCACGGCTGACTCACAGCTAAACAATGGGGATTTTACAACTGCCTTTTAAACCATTGGTTTTGGTGCCACCCCCCTCCCCCCCCCCTTCCCTTCCCCTTTGTTAACTTCTAAAACTATTCAATATTCTGTTCACTTCAATTGGCTTTACCATTGCAGGGTTTGACCCCATCACCATGCCCAGACGGCTGCCAGTTGCAGCTCTCGTGGAGGATTTCAGGGGTGTGGATGGGAAGCTGGCTCTGGGCTCCGAGAAGTGTGGATCACTGAAGAGTGGATCACTGAAGAGTGGATCACTGAAGTGTGAATCACTGAAGTGTGGATCACTGAAGAGTGGATCACTGAAGAGTGGATCACTGAAGTGTGAATCACTGAAGTGTGGATCACTGAAGAGTGGATCACTGAAGAGTGGATCACTGAAGTGTGGATCACTGAAGAGTGGATCACTGAAGTGTGGATCACTGAAGAGTGGATCACTGAAGAGTGGATCACTGAAGTGTGGATCACTGAAGAGTGGATCACTGAAGAGTGGATCACTGAAGAGTGGATCACTGAAGAGTGGATCACTGAAGTGTGGATCACTGAAGAGTGGATCACTGAAGAGTGGATCACTGAAGTGTGGATCACTGAAGAGTGGATCACTGAAGTGTGGATCACTGAAGAGTGGATCACTGAAGTGTGAATCACTGAAGTGTGGATCACTGAAGAGTGGATCACTGAAGAGTGGATCACTGAAGAGTGGATCACTGAAGTGTGGATCACTGAAGAGTGGATCACTGAAGAGTGGATCACTGAAGTGTGGATCACTGAAGAGTGGATCACTGAAGAGTGGATCACTGAAGTGTGGATCACTGAAGAGTGGATCACTGAAGAGTGGATCACTGAAGTGTGTATCACTGAAGTGTGGATCACTGAAGAGTGGATCACTGAAGTGTGGATCACTGAAGAGTGGATCACTGAAGAGTGGATCACTGAAGTGTGGATCACTGAAGAGTGGATCACTGAAGAGTGGATCACTGAAGTGTGGATCACTGAAGAGTGGATCACGCCGAGGACAGTGATAGTTCTTCACTTCCTCTTGCAAATAGATGGGCTCACACTTGAGAAAAGCATCATATCATGGTTGAGTGACTCCCTCAACGCGCATATTAAAGCATCAGAACAACCAGAGAAACACTTGACAATCTTCTGCAGCTGTGTTCACACTGTCCTTGTCTGAGAAAATCCTATAGTCGAAGAACATTGCGATGCCAGGAACTACACACTGTTCGGTTGAAGTAGAGGACAGCATGGTTGGAGTGCTAGGTACTTAGAGATGGAGATTGTGGAGTATTCATGCTTGATCCCCCTTTGCATCAGCCTTCGATGACAGCTGATGGGTGTTAGGTAGAAGCAGGTTGATTTCCCTACTGGATCACTGGATCCCACAAGGCAGTTCTGCCAGTTCAATTAAGACCGTAGCAGATTATCAAATGTTCTGACAGTCAAGAAGCATTGGCTCATGTACAACAGGGGTAGAAGAGACATTGCATTTCCTCTTAAAGTTTATGAGAAGAGGTGATGGATATGGGTGCCAATTAATGCATACTTTCATACTACAATGGCACTTTGTGTTTTTATACTGGTAACAACTTAAGACTAGTGCTGGCCAGTATTTTGACAGAATATTGATTGAACAGATTCTGTTGTGCGGCCATCAAAAAATCCTCTCCTTCAAGGCCATGAACATCACACAGGTGTATAAATACTATCCTCTTAGGGGTGCTGTTTTTGTGGTAAGATTGAACAACATGCACTCAAACTATCTTCCATTCTATAATGTCTGTGACTTGGTAGCCTACTGTTAAATGGTCCTTTTATTTGGAAGGGAACAATCTCCTTCCAGAAGTAGCCCCACTCCAGTTGAATCCAAGTCAAGACGGTGATAAAAGCCGTGATTGTGGTAAGTGACTTCTAAGACAGGATGTTCATGAATGGAACTAAGCTAAATCGAGATCTGCACTAGAAAAAAAAACACAATTAAAAAATATGCCTTTCCAGTATGCCTGCTAAAGTTGCAAGAAAGAACTGGATTTTTCTGAACAGCTCTTCAGCTCTAATCAGAGTACACTATTCCTAATTCAGGCTTCTGTGCTGTGACTGGTCCTACCTCAGACAACTTTGACTTCTCTGCAGCCAGGAATGGAATAATGCATACAGTATGTGAAGAATTGACACATTATGCAATGTGCTGCAATTTTTCCTCTGAACCTGTCTCTCAATCACTACAATGCTCACCATGCCCAGAATGTGCAAAATGGGTATTTCTGTGTTGCTTCTGTGGAAAATGTCTGGATGTCTATAGCAAGACCCTTAAGACTCTGCACAATATCACACTGGCCATTAAAAATAAAAAATCTGGGGAAAGCTTTTTGCAACAACACCCAATGCAAAATCTGATATGATTTGTGCTGGTGGTACAAAGCACTGATGCAGGCAACAAATATTTCCAATCCATTCATTTTGTCAGTATTCAACTATAGGCAATAACATAAATAGGTGCAGTCTCTTTACAAAGTAGCATGGTTTATTATAGGCTATATGTTTTCTGCTAATACATTTCCCCTGTACAACATAAAAGACAACTTCAAAACAACACTGAATTGTATATTGGATAGGCTAATGTCTGAAAATAGGCTGGCTTCAATTTATTATGAATTATCAACATTGTACCCAATACAGTCTTCTAATAGAATTGAGATGCTTGAAATGTTTAGGGAGTAAAATGTTTGTTAATATTTAACTAAATTATACTTACCCCCTAGAAGTACCATGATTGCCTGAAGCGCGCAGATGTGCATCATCTTCTTTGCCTCCTTAAAAACATCCATCAAAATGACCTGCGTTATCAAATAGCCTTCTTCAAAAACGACAAGGCATTGATTGCATCTGAAACTGCCGAAAATGTGGTAATTTTTTTACGAATATGGTTTTCACAAGTTTGTCATAGGGTTTGGGTTACATGGTACTGCTAAATACAAAAATCAAGACAGACGCAGTTATTCTTCAAACAAGTCAAACCTGGCCGGATAGAAAAATGATTTGCACTGAAGACACTTTTCTGTGTTAGGTAGTGCTTTTGAGTATTTTCTTCTTGTGAATAAATATACGAGAAAGCCGAGACTTGTTAAAACCTTGTCACATCATTTTAGGATTACAGAAAATGTACAACATTTGTTCGGGTATCTCAGTGTCCTTCACATCATCTGCCTACTGATGTTCTTACTCCTGCGCCCGAAGTTTCTTGACGATGCGTAATGGTAGTCCGTAAGAATATCACCACCATTCTCAAATTATTTTCTTTAATTGACATTCTGTTAAATTATGAAGTAGACGTAGAAAAACATGTTCGCTCTTTCCAAACAGTTCTTCAGGTGTCACCTTACCTCTTGGAAGAATACAAATTCTAATCACGCGCAACTCCAGCATCGATGTATGGCGGGAACAAAAATGATGAAATTAAAATACACTCTTTTAGATGATTTGTGTGATGTTTATCAAGTTATTTTTTTAAGAGTTCCATGTTTTATAGTCTATACTCTATCATTAAACTTGTGACCATGGTTGCATGTGCCGTATCAGAAGCACAGGCTAGTCTTCCTTGCTCCAGTTGGGTATGCAATTCTGTCTTCTGAACATGCGAAAAGTTAAAATCGCCATAAATCCACTGTTGTGCAGGGTACAGCACACTGCGACAAGGTCGACGGAAAACGAGTGAGGAAGGAAGAGTTCTTGGTGACCATTTGGATTGACAATTTTTTTGAAGGGGGCGTGTGGTGTTGTAAGCATAGAGCGCAATCACGCACGCAACGTGGATGTGTGCTTAGGGTCCATAAATGTTGTTCTATTTGGTTATTTAGGTTTGCCTACATTTCTGGTTGTTTACATTTGATATGAATGCATGTTTCTTTTCGCTTAACAGACGTTGCAGTGATTTACACAACCATTAGGCTACTTAATACAAACCAATATGGTCAGTAATGGCTATGTTATAAAACATCAAATTGGATATACTGGCCCACAATGAAAAATATCAATGTAACTAACAGAAGACGAGTAGCCTGAATGAGGAAAACACAAGACAGTTTGAAAATAACTTTTCTTCTATATATATATAGCCTAAAGGAATCCCTGGAGTAGGCCTACACCAAAAATGTGTAAATGTTTAGGCATCAGCGTATATAAATTACATTTAAATGTTAATTATGGCTAAATCCAATGTATTTTTTTCATCTTGATATTCTGCCAATTGCCATCCACTTGCGACCCCATGTGGGCAAAACAGACGAAGGAACCGTGTTTTTCGCATAACAGTTTCTTTTATGTTTTATTCACATGCCTCGTGTTTCCAGTCGTGTTGTCTAACGCAATTATTGTAACATATATCCATCTATTATGAACTAAATGTTTCCACATGCAGCTGTTGCGTCAACACAAGTATGCCCCTTGGAGATGAAGACTGCATGGGTCGAAAAAAACATGTAATGTTCAAGGCGAAGATGCAGTGAACTATGAATGTTTATCCCAGCTGGCTACTTTCTTCATGTTAAAAAATCTATATTGCATGAATTACCAGCGACTCTCCAAAAGATTTATTCGAGTAGAAAGTAGTTAGTCATACCACACGGCACGAACCTACATCTTTAATTGTGCGCTTATACTTGTATTATTATACAGTAGAATGCACCTCTGTGCTGGTGTACCCAGCAAGTCATTACTCTTAACCATGGTGTTCATATCCTGAATTATGAGACCACAAACCCCACTGACAGGTTTTACATTCACTGGTACCACCACTACATAAAAAAAATCTGCAGCACCCATTTGATAGTACTCTTAGAAATGTGTTTATTTAAGCCATATAATAGGCTTAGACATGTTCACTTTACATTCCAGCCCTCCCTTAAGGAGCTGGTGTTTGGGTTCCCTGTCAATGTTGGAAATGTGATCTCTGTCTAAGGAAGTGTACTCACTCTTGAACATCTGTGAAAAGCATTAAAGCCAGAGACAGGAAGCTTTGGAAGAAAGCTGAATTTCCTCATTGCAATAACAGTGGACTGCTGGCACCATTCTCAAAGCCACTACTGCTGTGGTTTGAGCTTTCACTCAAATCCCTGTAAACCAAAGAGCCATTCAACTTCTGAGAACCTGCATGTGGGCCAGACTAGTTCTGGAGTAAAAGTCTAAGGTTACATCGTATGTGGCTGCAAGTCATGTGCACGACAATAAAACACCTTCAGCTCTCTCCCTGAGCCACACAGCTGGTAATTCTGTTACTCAGGTCAATGATTGAAGGACTTGTTTTTTCTAAAGTACTTTTCACCATGGTCCTCAGCAGGGTCACCATAGCAACCATGTCCATCTTGAACGGTGACTCAAAAGTAAGATCAGAAGTATGTAGGGACACCGAGTTTTAAGAAAGATTAATACAAATGACAGATATACATTTCTAAGACGTTAGTGGCGTCAACATTGTACAGTATGATAAACAAGTTCAAGTTTATTGTAAGAATGTGTGCAGGCTTGCAACCTGAAGTTGACCGGAGGCAACTTTTCAGGTTACTCATCTTCTGACCTTCAACACAAGCCCTCAGATAGATGGCCTTATGATCTGCATGATGTAGTACTTGGGTTGTCCCTTGCAGCCACCATGGAAAGGTGTCCTTTAACCATGACCTTATCCTCTCCCAAGCCTGTCCCACTAACTCTGCAGTAGACCAGCGCCGCCAAATTCATCATAAGCTTTCATTCTCCTCCTTATCTGATCTATGATATCACTAATAATGATAGAGGCCAGCCACCCAGTCACCATGCCTGGGTGCCCTGGACACCTTGAGACTGTGCAGATTGCCTCCACTCATTCAGAGCCCATTAAAAAGCACATTTACTTATCGCCCTCATCCTACCCACTGATCCCCCACGGGGGAGAATTAGAGTGACCTTCCCTCTATCAACAATAACTCACTGGAAAGCACCCTTGACAACAGCTGCCCCTTCAGAAGATTCATTCTGTTGCCCATAACCTTTAAAGCAATGTGACTCATCCAGAGAATTCCTAAAATAACAGACTTTCTCTTTAATGACTTGACTTGTGAAACACGATGTCCTAGTATTGTGATGGGTTTGACACTGCATCGCAACTATGTATGTACAAGTACATTGTTCCCCCTCAGGCAATCTTACACTCTTGCTAGGTTGAACATGAACATGCAATTTACTGAATACATTATCAAGAGCTGTAACAACCACTTGAATATTCGACTATGCCATACATAAAGGATCCTGTCTGAGACACTGTAAATCAGAACTAAAAATAACTTCTCCCTCTGAGCACGTTTTTAAACTGGCCAGTCGACACTATTATTTTGACTGACAGTTGAGCGATTAGTTGAGTGATAGCACAAATGGATAAGAGCGTCTGCTAAATGCTAAATGACTAAAAAGGTAAAAATGGGACAACGGGGGTATTTTTTTCCTCATTCCCACTTACATGGACATTTATATCTTATCGGAATTGCAGAGTCAAGGCCTGCTTAGGGCCTGCTTAACTTTCCGTGACCTTTCAATCAGCTGATTATCTCTCCATACTCTTTCCTCTTTTCAATATGCCGCCAGCACAAAAGGATATTAGGCAAAGACCCATTGGACTGATAAATCCAAAGGCCTGGCTATCCCAAATGTCTTTCTTACTACATTTCCATGCGTTTATTTTCATCCTGCCGTGGGCAGTCTGTAACCTCTCGGGTGTCTTTATCAAGCACTTCTTTTATATGAAAAATGGTTCCTCTCTTGTATCTTCATACTGAGTTGTGTGCCCTAGTGAAGTGTCCACTAGGGGCAAATTTGCCCCAACTCCTCATAACCTAAGAGTGTTAACTCCTGAGAATACTCTGGGCCTTTGTGCCTCAAGCATCCTTGGTGGTTCTGTACCATTCAATGGTAGAGAAAGAAATACAAGGACCCAAAAAGCACTTAGTTTCAATCTAATGTATTCTGAAGTTGTGATAATATTGTAATCAGAGGTTTGAGGGCTCCCATATATCGCTGAAGGGAAAGTCCTGCTACCTATCCCACCAGGAAGAAATGTGAACCAGATAATTGACAGGTTTGTTTCATGGGAGATTGTAAGCTATGTTGTATTGATATTGTCAGACTTTCAGTATTTCTACATTTTAATATTAAGATGAAACCCAAGAATTAGGGCCCCAAGGCCAATAATGTTTAATTACTAATCAAGCACAGCCCACATCATCAACTGTTATATTTGTCTCACAAGAAACCTTACCTTTGCCCCTGCCGACCACATGGCGGCGAAGAGATAAATTACGCAGACATGTTTCTTCATTTGTTACTCCAGAGACCTTGAACAGCTGTGAGCAGAAAGATAGAAACTAATGCTTGTCAGAAAGACAAAAAAGGGAGGTACAACTGATAATGAATGACCACATGGCTTATAAATAGGAAGTACGTTAACTGTGGTGGGAAATGGCAGAAGAAAGAAACCACATTAGACAGCCAGAGAAAGATGTCATCCCTGTAGTGAACAATGCTTTATTCAACGCCCAGGTAGAATGTGATTATAATAACGTTTGGCCAGAAAGTGGTGAAATTAGAATTATTAATCAGGCATTGATTTAACTGCCTTCCACTACAGGGACAGAGTATGCAGGCCCCCATTGATCTGTGATGGATGAATACACTTTTGTTTTTTAACATGAAAGCCCAGTGCATCAAAACTTGTGTTTGTGGGGATGTGTGGGAAAGTATGTGTGCAAGCAGATTGCAGAAAGCTTTCTTTTACATTTAACTTTGGCACATTTGCATCAGGCTAGGGCAGTGGTTCTCAACCCTGGTCCTGAGGGAACCCCCGTCCTGCACGTTTTAGGTGTTTCTTGGCTCCAACACACCTGATTCAAATGCATGTTCGTTACCAGACTCCTACAGAGCTCGATAACGAGACATTTATTTGAATCAGGTGTGTTGGAGCCAGGGAAACATCTAAAACATGCCCTGAGGACCAGGGTTGAGAACCACTGAGCTAGGGCAACTGAAAATGGAAACATGGGCAAAATGCATCCAATCGTACTTATTCTTTGTTTGATGTGAGACTTGTGCTGCACAACTGAATGTATCAGAAGTTTATGTACTGAATTCACCACAGGGAATCAGATATGTTGGAGGCATGTTTACAGTTTACGACGGTAATACTTAAATCTATAGTGTGTTATTACTTAAGATGTCATTCAAGTTATAATATGTTATAATCCAATACCACATTATGTGCTATTCTTACCAAATGTGCTCATAGTATTGGGTTCAAGTTCCTTATCACAACTGCAGGTCTGTTCTGCCACCTAGAGACAAGCTTTGCACTGCAAGAAAAAACAATAATATGAGAAACGAGTCGAGGTAATAATGAAACGTCAATTTTCCTTGTTCTGTTTGGCTGCAGAGAACGGTGCGCGAAGCTGGGAGGTTTGTCGGTCCTTATGCGGCACACCTGTGCTGATGAGGCACACCTGGGTCCAGATACCTTAAATGAGCCTGCAACATTCCTGAAGCCTCCATCTCCCCCATATGACAAGTTGTTTTTGATTATGGATTTATTTTTATAGTTGGAACACACAACACCCTATACTGACTTTCATCCATCCAATCACTCCGTCACTGATAAACTGATTTACACACCCCATCGTACGATTTGAGTTTTTGTTTTAATACATTTCTTTATTCCCACGAAAGACCTTGTGGATTTCCAGTTGAGCCATGTTGTGATAACATCCCTTGGACTGCGACTGTTGGTTGCTCTATCACTCCTTGTCCCTTGAGGTCGCTATCTTGTTCAGGTATAGAGGAGGTGGGTAATCGGATTTGTTGTTGAAGGAAGTGGCCCCCTTAGGATATAGCGGTATGTGTTCATATCCGGTAGAAATAAGAGTATCGTCAGAGAATGCTCTGGTATCATCGTGAAACTGGCCTCGATAGACCTCATTTAAATGTCCGGTTTTGCCAATTCGTTGTAACAAGGAGCATAGTCTGAGACGTGCTAATGCAGTCCTAGATCTTCAATTTGTGAGAAAGGGTAAACTTCTCTAAGATAAATAAAATATTTATTTGGAGGGGGTAATGTTTTTTCATCAAATAAATGCACGTTTATCTTTTAAAACGATACCCCCCACCACCTACATTTTCTCAAATAACATGTTATTCATATTCAATGATTGTATTTTAAAATATACGGGATGGTAACTTTTAATGTGTTATAGTACCAATGTGTTTCAGTGTTACTACATATTCTGATGGCGGCAAAGAGCTCGTTTTCTCTCAGTAACCCTAATTGAGCCCAATTTTTTTTACTCTTTAGCTTTAACATAATTTTATGTTCTTGCTTATGTTATGGTAACTGCAATCTGTTTATTTTACTGCAAGTTTTGGGAAAGAAAGTTAACTTCACATTCAACGTCTCGTGACCTTTATTTTGAAATATATTTATAAAATCAACCGGAAAAGAGGTTGACTGAGGCTAGCTTCACCCTGCTTCGAAACAGAAACTGTAAATATGAAAGCGAGATAGGGTAGGGGCTGGATTCCTCCGTATATTAACGGATAATAGCTAGAGAACTAAACGAATCCGGTAGCTATTTTTTTTAATTGAATGCTGTTGTGAGTCGTGCCTTTCAACAGGCCCCTCACGCTTGCCCCCTCCCCACCAAACAAGCCATGTCAAATATAACAGAAAATTTTGACCGAGCTCCCGGGGCAGGGAGAACTCGTCAACAGTCAACCGGTGCAGGTGGAGGCGATAGGGATGCCAAAACCTATGTTTTCAACCAACGGGAGCCGCTGAGACAGCCTCGGACTTCGCCACCCTTGGTTGAGAACAACACGGGCAGCGGTGGCGATGCAATCGGCGGAGGTAAGACAAGAGTATAGACTATTTCGTATTTGACCCGATTGTTGGTGGGTGGTGCATGTCAACAACCAACCATGGCATGTCACCTGCTTGTACTACTCTAGCTAGCTGGTTAGCTTAGCGTCCCCAGATGAACATGAATTGTCCAGCTGTCGCGTTCATATTTCATCGTTAGCTAGCTCTACCTAGGAAGACTAGCTAACTTTGTTGTACAGTATCTAGCTTACTAGCTATTACGCCGTCTTCTTTACATAACGAGCTATTAATTTGCTCTGATTGCCGCCTCAACATTACCAACGAATAAACTAGTACCCAGCTTTCTACAAATTGAACGTTTCAGGTGGCGAGTGCTAGCATTAGTAGTAAGCACAAAGCTAATTAGGCTAGAGCTATCTACTGTATCAATGTCACATGAACCTGCTTGCTAATGCAGACGTTGAGACAGCTTCTAAATTAAGCACACTAAAGCAACTAGGTCAGATACTCTATTTATGATCTCTAGCACTTCAATTATAACGAGTATTGTTGGATTTTAACTTTAACCTCTATTTTAAGAGCTACTCTAGCAATGTAGATTATTTGGCCCAGGAGAAAGCAGTTCAACAGCATTTTACAGCTGTTGTAGGATGTTGCTACGGTATGACTAGAGCTAATACAAATAATCAAATGACAATATTCACAAACTGGGTGTATATTTGTGTCTCCAGATGGCAGAAGAGCAGGCAAACAACACCCAGCCACACACACTAACAACAGCACGCCAGCATCGCAGGGGCGCAACTTGGACTTGGTGAAGACATCTACCCTGTCGGTTAACGCTAAAGAGTTTGTTCCAACCACCAGCCAAGTCAGCCAGTACGAGGTATATGACGAGGTAGGCCTACATGACGATATCACGGAAACAAATAATGATGATTTTTAAGGAGCTGGCTACATAGGTTTGCCAATTTCCTAGATTGTTTGTGATCCATAATATAGCATATCAAGTCTACGTCTTTTATCGCTCTAGTTTAAAAATAAGGTCACGTTGGTAACCATGCCAGAAAGCAATAATGAATTGATGTGCTGTCTTATCAAGTGAGCTACAGTAGCAATGTCCAAGCTAATCACTCTACAATCTTATCTCCCATCGCAGGAGCCTGTCTGGGAAGATGGCAGCGATGGATTTTATGGGGGGGAGTCACTCTCTGACATGGTGGAAGAGTTTCTCGCCCACCTAAGTTCTTCTCCGGGATCCTTTGAGACGGATGTCGAGCACATGGCCTACATGCTGAACTCCTGGGTCACCACGGAGGAGCTGCTTCAGGATCTAGTGGAGCTGATATACACTCAGGTGGGCGATGCTGGAACGCTCTCTTTCTCACACACACTCAACATCAACGGTTTCTGAATAATGCTTTTAAAGCGAAAGAAGACTGTTTTAAGTTCACATCATTCGACTCTTAATTTGTGTCTTTGTTTTGCAGTCCACCGCCATCCCAAACTTTGCCTACACTGGAGCTCGACTCTGTAACTACCTGTCTCATAATATTACAATCAGTCCTGCCAGTGGCAATTTCCGGCAACTTCTCCTCAAAAGGTTCGTTTGGGGAAAAAAAGTGTGCTCGTGTTGCATACACTTCTCATGTAATCTTCAAATCCTTTCAGATTTGCAAACCTCCAATGCACTTTCTCCCCTGTCCGTTTGTCTGACTGCTTCCTTCTCTGCGCATCTTGTTCCCTCTGCAGGTGCCGTACAGAGTACGAGCAGAGAGATGTAGCAGTGAAGGGTAACGAGAAGACCCAGAAGAGCTTCCACTGCTACGTGCTGTTCCTGGGAGAGCTCTACCTCAACCTGGAGGTGAGGAGGCCCGGGTCACGGTTCTCATGACAACCACTTCTCCTACCATCTAACCAGATTAACGTTCTATCAGGGATGGGGGATAGCTCAGTGGTTAGAGCATACGGCTGCAGATCAAGAGGTTGCATGTTGAAATACCCCTCTATACATTACTTTCAATGAAAGAAACCATTACATACGTTACAATACATACATGACATCAGCACTCGAGTACTTCAGGGTAGGAGAACAGGCACCTGACATTTACATTGTCATTTAGCAGACGCTCTTATCCAGAGCGACTTACAGTAAGTACAGGGACATTCCCCCCGAGGCAAGTAGGGTGAAGTGCCTTGCCCAAGGACACAACGTCATTTAGCACGGCCGGGGAATCGAACCAACAACCTTCTGATTAATAGCCCGACTCCCTAACCGCTCAGCCATCTGACCCCTTGTGTGTTTCCCCTCCAGGTGAAGAGTGCGAAGGGGCCACCGTGTCGAGCGGAGATCCTGCAGAACGCTCTGAAGGAGCTGATGAACGCCTTGTTCTCCAACCCTGTCGACGGAAACCTGATCTGTGCGGTCAAACTGCTCAAGGTGAGAGAACACCTGAGCCAGCCTGTCCAGACCGTACCGGGGTTCTGTAGGAAGTCATTGAGCCTCATGCTCGCCTGCCAACCTAATGTGTGTTTGTGTGACCTTCAGTTGACAGGCTCAGTCCTGGAGGACACATGGAAGAAAGCGGGCAAATCCGACATGGACCAGCTGATCCAAAGAACAGAAAACATTGTCCTGGATGCCACCTGCAGCAGGTGGTGTGTGTGTGATGTGGAGGGTTGTGTGTGTGTGTGTGGGTTTGAGGAAGTTGGTGTTTGTGATCTGATAGGTGTGCGGTGGGAACACAACGTCACCTACCCTTTCGACTGACATTCAGATTTCCTGCAGTCGATCCATTCAGGGCACAGGGCTTGCTTTGTGGAGAGGCATGAGGTGTAGGGGGGACAGGCTGTGGGGTGTAGGGGGGACAGGCTGTGGGGTGTAGGGGGGACAGGCTGTGGGGTGTAGGGGGGACAGGCTGTGGGGTGTAGGGGGGACAGGCTGTGGGGTGTAGGGGGGACAGGCTGTGAGGTGTAGGGGGGACAGGCTGTGGGGTGTAGGGGGGACAGGCTGTGGGGTGTAGGGGGGACAGGCTGTGGGGTGTAGGGGGGACAGGCTGTGGGGTGTAGGGGGGGACAGGCTGTGGGGTGTAGGGGGGACAGGCTGTGAGGTGTAGGGGGGACAGGCTGTGGGGTGTAGGGGGGGACAGGCTGTGGGGTGTAGGGGGGACAGGCTGTGGGGTGTAGGGGGGACAGGCTGTGGGGTGTAGGGGGGACAGGCTGTGGGGTGTAGGGGGGGACAGGCTGTGGGGTGTAGGGGGGACAGGCTGTGAGGTGTAGGGGGGACAGGCTGTGGGGTGTAGGGGGGACAGGCTGTGGGGTTTAGGGGGGACAGGCTGTGAGGTGTAGGGGGGACAGGCTGTGGGGTGTAGGGGGGACAGGCTGTGGGGTGTAGGGGGGACAGGCTGTGGGGTGTAGGGGGGACAGGCTGTGGGGTGTAGGGGGGACAGGCTGTGGGGTGTAGGGGGGACAGGCTGTGGGTGTAGGGGGGACAGGCTGTGAGGTGTAGGGGGGACAGGCTGTGGGGTGTAGGGGGGACAGGCTGTGGGGTGTAGGGGGGGACAGGCTGTGGGGTGTAGGGGGGACAGGCTGTGAGGTGTAGGGGGGACAGGCTGTGAGGTGTAGGGGGGACAGGCTGTGAGGTGTAGGGGGGACAGGCTGTGAGGTGTAGGGGGGACAGGCTGTGAGGTGTAGGGGGGACAGGCTGTGAGGTGTAGGGGGGACAGGCTGTGAGGTGTAGGGGGGACAGGCTGTGAGGTGTAGGGGGGACAGGCTGTGAGGTGTAGGGGGGACAGGCTGTGAGGTGTAGGGGGGACAGGCTGTGAGGTGTAGGGGGGACAGGCTGTGAGGTGTAGGGGGGACAGGCTGTGAGGTGTAGGGGGGACAGGCTGTGAGGTGTAGGGGGGACAGGCTGTGAGGTGTAGGGGGGACAGGCTGTGAGGTGTAGGGGGGACAGGCTGTGAGGTGTAGGGGGGACAGGCTGTGGGGTGTAGGGGGGACAGGCTGTGGGGTGTAGGGGGGACAGGCTGTGGGGTGTAGGGGGGACAGGCTGTGGGGTGTAGGGGGGGACAGGCTGTGGGGTGTAGGGGGGACAGGCTGTGGGGTGTAGGGGGGACAGGCTGTGGGGTGTAGGGGGGACAGGCTGTGGGGTGTAGGGGGGGACAGGCTGTGGGGTGTAGGGGGGACAGGCTGTGGGGTGTAGGGGGGACAGGCTGTGAGGTGTAGGGGGGACAGGCTGTGAGGTGTAGGGGGGACAGGCTGTGAGGTGTAGGGGGGACAGGCTGTGAGGTGTAGGGGGGACAGGCTGTGAGGTGTAGGGGGGACAGGCTGTGAGGTGTAGGGGGGACAGGCTGTGGGGTGTAGGGGGGACAGGCTGTGGGTGTAGGGGGGACAGGCTGTGGGTGTAGGGGGGACAGGCTGTGGGGTGTAGGGGGGACAGGCTGTGGGGTGTAGGGGGGGACAGGCTGTGGGGTGTAGGGGGGACAGGCTGTGAGGTGTAGGGGGGACAGGCTGTGGGGTGTAGGGGGGACAGGCTGTGGGGTTTAGGGGGGACAGGCTGTGGGGTGTAGGGGGGACAGGCTGTGGGGTGTAGGGGGGACAGGCTGTGGGGTGTAGGGGGGACAGGCTGTGGGGTGTAGGGGGGACAGGCTGTGGGTGTAGGGGGGACAGGCTGTGAGGTGTAGGGGGGGACAGGCTGTGGGGTGTAGGGGGGGACAGGCTGTGGGGTGTAGGGGGGACAGGCTGTGAGGTGTAGGGGGGACAGGCTGTGGGGTGTAGGGGGGACAGGCTGTGGGGTTTAGGGGGGACAGGCTGTGAGGTGTAGGGGGGACAGGCTGTGGGGTGTAGGGGGGACAGGCTGTGGGGTGTAGGGGGGACAGGCTGTGGGGTGTAGGGGGGACAGGCTGTGGGGTGTAGGGGGGACAGGCTGTGGGGTGTAGGGGGGGACAGGCTGTGGGGTGTAGGGGGGACAGGCTGTGGGGTGTAGGGGGGACAGGCTGTGGGGTGTAGGGGGGACAGGCTGTGGGGTGTAGGGGGGGACAGGCTGTGGGGTGTAGGGGGGACAGGCTGTGGGGTGTAGGGGGGACAGGCTGTGAGGTGTAGGGGGGACAGGCTGTGAGGTGTAGGGGGGACAGGCTGTGAGGTGTAGGGGGGACAGGCTGTGAGGTGTAGGGGGGACAGGCTGTGAGGTGTAGGGGGGACAGGCTGTGGGGTGTAGGGGGGACAGGCTGTGAGGTGTAGGGGGGACAGGCTGTGGGTGTAGGGGGGACAGGCTGTGGGTGTAGGGGGGACAGGCTGTGGGGTGTAGGGGGGACAGGCTGTGGGGTGTAGGGGGGACAGGCTGTGGGGTGTAGGGGGGGACAGGCTGTGGGGTGTAGGGGGGACAGGCTGTGAGGTGTAGGGGGGGACAGGCTGTGAGGTGTAGGGGGGACAGGCTGTGGGGTGTAGGGGGGACAGGCTGTGGGGTGTAGGGGGGGACAGGCTGTGGGGTGTAGGGGGGACAGGCTGTGAGGTGTAGGGGGGACAGGCTGTGGGGTGTAGGGGGGACAGGCTGTGGGGTTTAGGGGGGACAGGCTGTGAGGTGTAGGGGGGACAGGCTGTGGGGTGTAGGGGGGACAGGCTGTGGGGTGTAGGGGGGACAGGCTGTGGGGTGTAGGGGGGACAGGCTGTGGGGTGTAGGGGGGACAGGCTGTGGGTGTAGGGGGGACAGGCTGTGAGGTGTAGGGGGGGACAGGCTGTGGGGTGTAGGGGGGGACAGGCTGTGGGGTGTAGGGGGGACAGGCTGTGAGGTGTAGGGGGGACAGGCTGTGGGGTGTAGGGGGGACAGGCTGTGGGGTTTAGGGGGGACAGGCTGTGAGGTGTAGGGGGGACAGGCTGTGGGGTGTAGGGGGGACAGGCTGTGGGGTGTAGGGGGGACAGGCTGTGGGGTGTAGGGGGGACAGGCTGTGGGTGTAGGGGGGACAGGCTGTGAGGTGTAGGGGGGACAGGCTGTGAGGTGTAGGGGGGACAGGCTGTGAGGTGTAGGGGGGACAGGCTGTGAGGTGTAGGGGGGACAGGCTGTGAGGTGTAGGGGGGACAGGCTGTGAGGTGTAGGGGGGACAGGCTGTGGGTGTAGGGGGGACAGGCTGTGAGGTGTAGGGGGGACAGGCTGTGAGGTGTAGGGGGGACAGGCTGTGAGGTGTAGGGGGGACAGGCTGTGAGGTGTAGGGGGGACAGGCTGTGAGGTGTAGGGGGGACAGGCTGTGAGGTGTAGGGGGGACAGGCTGTGGGTGTAGGGGGGACAGGCTGTGAGGTGTAGGGGGGACAGGCTGTGAGGTGTAGGGGGGACAGGCTGTGAGGTGTAGGGGGGACAGGCTGTGGGTGTAGGGGGGACATGAGTAAGCAAATCCATAACCGTGTGTGTGTGTTTTGCGTCTCACAGGGACGTGAAGCAGATGCTGCTGCGACTGGTGGAGCTGAGGTCCAGTAACTGGGGGCGTGTCCTCGGGGCTGCCGCCGCCAGCGATGCCACGCCCGACAACGACCCCAACTACTTCATGGTGATTACAGTCTGGAATGTTCTCTCGAGGGAGAACTGCCACCATCATCTGTGGATTTTTATATCGGTTACGACAGTTAAATGATTGAAGCTCCGATTTTTGAAAATCTTCTTTTTGTGGTGTGTTTTTTTTCTTCCAGAATGAACCCACCTTCTACACTACAGATGGTACTCCTTTCACAGCGGCCGACCCAGGTGAGCATATCAAATGCACACTCGGCACTGCACTCTGGAAACTTCTAAAGCTACGGAACGTGGCTTTAGCCTCGACACTAAACCCTCCACATGATTGTCTTATTCCTTTTCAGAATACTCTGAAAAATACCAGGAGATTCTGGACAGGGGAGATTGGGAAGAACCTGATCTGTACGAGGAGAACGGGAGTGACTCGTGAGTCTAACTGGTTGAAAGTCATCTCTAACGTAGACGTTACCTGAAGGATTTGCTCTTTCCACTGACCTCTCACCTAGGACGCACCACCCTCTTTTCGATCGCATCTGTTTTCATGCATTTTTAGTGCGGAACAGATACCAGTTGATAGAAGGCAGTCACCCGTACAAAAAAAGAAATAGGGCTTGATGTGGTAGTTTTATGGCCGCACAGACCTAGGATAGCTGCTGCCCCCGCTGACCCATATCACATGACCTGTCAGTGTAAGGTTGTTGACCGGGGGGCCCCTCGACTGGACTCATCAGTCAGTTGGAGGGGATTGTCTGTCCCACAATGCAACAGGGGAAGCTACAGCCTTCCATTTAGATGAGTCAGCAAAGAGGTGTTTCAGCTGGCGTGGCCCCTAGCAACCCGTTAATGCCTCACTCTTTTGTGTGTATGTGTGACTTTCAACTGTTGTGGTTTAAGTTGTTCTGTACACTAAACAATTTCTTTTAAATATTTTTGCAGGCTTTTCGACGAGGACGAGATGGACCCTGAAATTGAGGAAGCTTTTGAGAAGTTCTGTCTAGAATCGGAAATGAAACGAAAACAGTGAGAGGGGAAGTTGAGAGAGACTGAACAGGCACATGCAGTATCCTTGGTGTTGACCTTTCTGGAATGTTTGCTACTGGGAAGAACAAAGAGAACTAGCATTCAAATTGTTAATTGAATTTCTTTTTTTAGAAATCCTGTGCATAGTTTGCATTGCCTGGCACCCCAGTTTCAGGTGTTGGTGGATTTGGGTTAGTTGGAAGATGGGGGACAATCAACTGGATCCTTTAATCTTACAAGTTCCTCAAGACAGTTTTAAGTTTGCATTTTCTGGGTGCTGTACAGTTTTTTGTTTTCCGCTTCAGTTTGGACTCTTTTCATTGACAAAAACAAACATTTCTTCCCTCTGTCAGTCTGAATGCCACAGGGAGGAAACTGTGTGCTGTGAATTACTAGATTTTAAACTGAAATGACTGAACTGATCTGCATAGTCAGCTCAGTGTCATCACATGTGCGTAGTTTGATTGCTATACTAACTGTATAATCATTGAGAGTACATAGTTACCAGCAGAGGGACACGCCGTGCTTTATGCAGTAGAACACAATGCTGAGTGTTGGAGGTAGAACAATAGATGGAATCTTTCCTGTATAGATTCCTAGTTAAAGGTACATTTCTATATTTCTCCAATGTCCACACTTGGTGTTGGGCTCTACTGAACATGCCACCATGCCACTTGAATCCATTTTGTTTTGAGGACATCTGTCAGAGCGTGGATGTATCGTTCATCTTGGCAACTAAGCACCATAGAGCAGACTATGCATATAAAGAGGATGGGTTTAAAAAAAAAAAAAAAAACTTTGCCAGCAGGTAGCCACAAACTGATTGTCCAGAATCATCTAAAAATCTGTTCGAACTTCAAGGATGTTTGACCTTTTCCTTCAATACTCTAGGTTCAAATTAGCCTTTTTAGAAAAATGCTTGGCATCCTATTTGTTTAGGAGTGTCAACTTCTTGTTTCAGGGGAGGATTTTGTATTAAATGTTTGTTGATATACCAACAGATTCTGGCTGTTCAAACTGTTTGTCAGTGAAAACAGGAACTGTTGGTTAAACTACTCCAAAGCTGTATTTGTTTTTACCAGCATCTATGGATCCCATACAAAAGAACATCTGTTTTATAGTTTGTACATATTATTTACAGTATTTTTTGCCTGCAATAAATCCTTTACAATGTGAGACTTGTCTCTTTTGAAATCTGTGTGTGGCCTGTTTCTTGTTCATTGTCGGATCCTAAACCTGCCTTTAGAGGGCGATCATGTGCTTCCAGCAAACAGTTCACTTGTACAGAAGAAGACTGTCAAGTTCAAAACTTTGCGGGAAGTTTGTTGTTGACAACCAGGCTGTTTAGCAAGATGGAAAGGAAATTACTTTCAAGTGTAAATATCAAGTTTTATTGACAAATTGTGTATATTTGGCGTTCTGTCAGACTGACTTGATTCACAATGGCCGCTTTACCTGGACTCAGTTTGATGATCATGTACGAGGATGAATCGGTAGACGTACGTTACGTAGATGACTCCCGGTTACATCTGGCACCCTGTGGCTCAGAGTTCGTGCTCGAGAAACCACCTGAACCCACGGCACACCCACTCCAGTCCGGTGAGAAGGTACGACAGAGGACGCGGTTCGCCATCAGCAACTACAAGGTATAACGAGTAGAAGATGCTGCTGTCTGAGCGAATTGAATAAATGAATTATGAATCAGTCAACACGCTAGAATAGGTCATTCAAGCCATATCGCGACAGCCACAACATCTACAAGACGTTGATGATTCATGTTGTTCAAGAGGCCTGAATTTGAACAGTTTACAAAATATGTTAACAAGGAATTAACATGATGCTGTGCCGTGTTTACCATCACGTATGTTTTGACCATGCTGTTGCAGGGGTTGCTACTGCAGGCTTTAAAGTTCAGGAACAAGTATGCCACACAACCATACCTCCCGGAAGAACTCCTCCCCGAATTGGACAAAGAGGTAACAAGCCCAGCGGCCGTTCCCTATTGGAGGAAAGAACAAATCACATGACCATATTCTCAAACGTCCCACCGTCATTATCCTGACTTCCCCTCCCAGCGGTTCTTCAGTGTGGACCCGGAGGTGGAGTGGCCCACCCCCCAGTCCAGTGGTGCTGTGCAGGGGCCTGGCGGGGAGACCAGGGTAAGCTCAGTGGAGGGGAGAGCCTGCCTGATACTGGCTGCCTCTGGGGAGGAATTCTCAGTGGAGTTCACCTGCAGCCTCAGCCACAACCGGATCCAGGAGCAGAGAGGCCTAGCCAGAGACTTAGAGCCAGGATCCTCCCCAGGGTCAGGGTCTAATTCTCTCCAGGGGGTTGTCCGAGGTGACCAATCAAAGGTGAAGACACCTACCTATGCTAAAAAAACAACAACAAAGGTCTCCCCCTCAATCATGGTACTGCATTGGATTGTACATTATTCTATTCTCAGCCAGCAGGGATGTATCAGTCAAGCAGGGTGGTCCAGCACCACTCGTGCTGCAGTGTTCCTGGGGAGTGGGCCTACCCTCTGGGCCTGGCCCTGGCCCACTGGGCTTCCTGTGGAGCGGGAGCTGGCGTGGAGGGAGGACAGGGGACCATGGAGGTCCCAAACCCACCCAGCGAAAAGGGGAGGAGATCTACCCTGCCACAAGCACTGCCTCTCAGATGCCCCTCCCCTCACCTGCACAGGTTACATTTACATTTAGTCATTTAGCAGACGCTCTTATCCAGAGGTTGATGGACTTGATATGCAGCGAGCTTGGTGCCTCAGCAGGAAAAGGTTAGACTTAATTATAGTGTATATATGTGTGTGTGTTTGTGTGTGTGTAGGTGGAAATTGAAGAACTCCCTGGGACTGACAGAGCAGGACCCAGAACAGGACCTTCCCACCGATCTGCTTAAAGTTGTCTGGTGTCAAGGAGTGGTCTTCAGGTACTGTATCACCACTGTGTCTGTCACATGATACTGCAGAAGGTTATCTTGTTTCTCCTGTACTGCTGTGTTACCAAACAGCTTTTTAGATTCACCGAACATACTGTATCTTATCCCTACCATATACCCATCTGTGTGTTTCCCCTGGTCCAGAATAATGGATGAAGCCATCCCAGTCATAGAGATTTCCCCTGGCGACGGCTCAGTCATTAGGTCTAATGGTGCCCTGGCCAGCTACTTCACCCACCACAGGCCAGTGGCTGGGGCTGGGACTGTGAATATGGAGGTAAGCTAAGTGACAAGCTGGCATATCAGCCCTGTACCCTATAGCAACACAACAATGGGGGTCAGATGGCTGAGTGGCTAGGGAATCGGGCTACCAATCAGAAGGTTGCCGGTTCGATTCCCGTGCCAAATGACGTTGTGTTCCCTGGGCAAGGCACTTCACCCTACTTGCCTCGGGGGGAATGTCCCTGTACTTACTGTAAGTTGCTCTCGATAAGAGAGTCTGCTAAATGACTAAATGTAATAAATGAGTACCCTATAGCAACACAATGCACATGCCACATGAGTGAGAATGCGTCTTGAGGCCTGTCGCCTGTTGCTCATGTTCTGAGGTATGTTCCTCCAGGTGAGACAGATCACATACCACCTGAAAAGCCTTCCTCCGGAGAAGCCCAGACAAAGCTACTCTGTGGCCTCCGTCGTGTCCCGCGCCAGCAGGTACGGTTCAGCATCACAGTTCACCATCACAGCATCACAGTTCACCATCACAGTTCACCATCACAGCATCACAGTTCACCATCACAGTTCACCATCACAGTTCACCATCACAGTTCACCATCACAGCATCACAGTTCACCATCACAGCATCACCATCACTGGGAAAACAGCGCTCTAGAAACACAGCATAGGTAAAAGAGACGCGATCTGTTGCTTGTCTGTTTGGAGATTGACATAGTAAATCCTCTGCTCCTTTATGATGTCTGTTATGCTTGAATAGGCCCCAAGTAGACCAAATCATTGGCATTGACTTTATGCTTATCTTCGGGACTGGTTGAAACAGGATCCTGAAGTGCTACGCCCAGACAAGACACTCCCTGAAGCTGAACGCTATACCCAGCTGTTTACGCAAGGTCAGATGATGCAACACGTCTTGTCTATTTCATTTTGTAGGGTGTGCTTGCATTGATTCATCTTTCCTGTCTTGTTCTTTCTCACTTGCTTTCCCTCACCAAGCTGGAAAGCAGCTTCCCCATGTCGGTGTGTGGTGGACAGACAGGACACTCGTCAGACCAAGACCACATTCAGGCAGCAGAGAGATCCCAGCATGGGTGAGGCCACCAGGCTTGACTCTGAAACGTGTGTGTGTGTGTGTGTCAAAGTTATTGTTTCTCAGAACGAGCTCTGTCGCTGTGTGTTTCCTGCCTCAGGCCAAGCTTTGTTGCTGCAGAGCTGGAAAAGATCAAGCGCTTCAACTGTATCCTTTGTTATGGGTATTCATGGTTACTTGAGTGGTTTTCTGACAGTGGCTTTTTGTGTTCATTTAGCACAACATGACTGTATCAGGGATCAGAGTCGTGGGCACTGAATAGTAGATGCTCATACTGTAGTTACAGTGGGTAAAGTGAATGAGTGTGTGTGTGTGTGTGTGTGTGTGTGTGTGTGTGTGTGTGTGTGTGTGTGTGTGTGTGTGTGTGTGTGTGTGTGTGTGTGTGTGTGTGTGTGCGAGTGAGTGAGTGAGTGAAGATAGAAAGAAAGTATGAGTATGATAAGTACTGACCCACATGCTTTTATCTCTGTAAATGAGACATTAAGATATATTCTTTAACAGCTTGCATCCAGTCATACTTGACAACAGCGAACTCCCACTGCCAGCCCAGAGGGCCTCGCTTGGCCGGGCCACTGGCCTCACAGAGCTCCACACTCCTGGGGCACCCACCATCGCCCAGACCCAGAGCTCCACAGACCTCCAGGATACTGGTGGAACTAGCATCACCCAAAGCAGCATCGCTGAGGCCCTCCAGAGAACCAGCAGGGCCATACAGGACATCGACAGGCTCCTGTCAGCCCCCTCAGTCACCCACTAGAGACAGCCCTGCCTCGGGTAGAGACGTCCTGGACTTCAGAGATGGAGGCTGCACTGTGGGGGGAAAAACACCCAGATACATAACCTGCTGTCTGAAAGAGGCGGGAAGACTTATTTGCCACACCCACCCAGCCTCCCTTTGACGGTTTATGACTATGTTATATGCACTTTTATTTTCAATGATTAACTCCTTTTAAAGAGAAGTCTTGCAGAGCGTCAACATTTTGACACCCTTCTCCGTCCAGCCCAGTAGCAACCCCGTCACTGCTGTGGTCAAGTTTGTGGTTTCTTCTCAGTTCAGCGAGAACAATTGTGTAGAGTTCAAGTTCTGAACGACTTACATTATCAATACTCTCACAAGAAATAGGTTGCCGTCTTTTCTTACTGTATTTTTTCGCAAAGCGGGGATCATGCGAGTCGTCATGTGAAATAAAAACTTGAATTTGAGACCTGTTTGTGTGGCGTAGTTTATACAGCGCTTGTGCTTGGACAGCCCTGCGCTGTTGAGCACATTTCTTCGTGCGGACCTTTGTGCTGAATTGTCAGCACTTGGTGAGCTGTTGCTTTGGAAACGGTGGACAGTGTGAGCCTCCGATGCTGTGTGTCATTGCCGTTGTGGTGGCTCAGAAGGAAAGAATGGTGAGTCTGAACTCCTTCTTGTACATCACATCATCCCTGAACACACAGATACAGGGACGCAGTCAAGTCTATGATGAGACCTCTCTATGCATTCAGCCGTTTTTTCCGTTTAGTACGTCACTTATTAACACTCTCAGAAGGAACAAGCCTCAAACTGGATGTGGTCTGAACATCGAAATACCTCCAATGTCTTTCTGATTATGGACTTTAAAAAGACCTTACTTGGAGACCTTTTCTGCTTCACAAAAAGACAGCTTCTCTTTTCACACCTTATTTAATTAGACTGACTCTCTAGCAAGTTCCTGTGTGAGTAGAGTAGCAAGGGTCTGAAAGGCCATGCTAGAAGCTGCACTGTGTTGACCATCCAGAGACCGTAGAAAGACAATGCACAAACGGGAAGACAGTAAGATCCCTGTAGATGTTCTGTGGAGGTATGTGTCTAGGTGAGATGTTGTGTGCTGTATTGCAATGTATACTCACTCATACGTCTTCCTAACGACTCTGCTTTGTGCAACGTTTCCTTACCACGTGTTAGTGTTATCAGTTGTGTACTTGCGCGTGTTCATGTGTTCAGATGTGTGTTGCTGTGTGTTGTTAATATGTTTAATGGTGTGCAGCAGGCCCAAAAAGACGTGAAGAGTCTCATGGCTCACTTCAACACAGTAAGCATCCCAATCCAGAAGGAGGGTGTTCGGCCAAAACTGTCAACTCACTCTGTCCTCTCTGCTGGTTCCTCGCCCCTTGTCAAAATGGGCAACCTGAAGAAAATGCCATCTTTGGGGGTCGTAACCACCGGCACAATCCCTGCATCCAAGCCTGCCTTTCGGAGGACATTTGACACTCCTGTGAGAGAAGGTCCAGAAGCCACTGTGCCTAAACCTCCACCCTTCAAGCCTAAACTTACAGAGACTAATCAGGATGCTACATTTCAGAAGCCTGGGTTTTCTTCTCAAGCCAGACCTCCACTTTCAGCCCTCAAACCGCCCCTCACCCCCAAACCGAAGAGCTCCTTGATGTGTGGGCTGCAGGCCCAGCAGGAACAGGAGATCCAGAGGAGAGAACACTGGACACCACCGACCCCCAAACCTCCAACCCCCCAGGCTCCACTGAGGCCCCAGCAGGGAGGGGGGAGAGGCAGGGGCCATGAGGTGAGGGGGGGTCTCAGAACCAGCTTCATCAACTCTGTTCCTCCCAAACCCCCGGCCGCCGTGAAACCTTCCTTTGCACCAGGACGGTCCGGAGGCAGGGAGGGTCTCGTTCATCAACAGAAGAGTGACAATCCGTCTGCACCTAAGAAGAAGACTGTCCCTGATGCCTTCACCCTGGGGAAGCCCCCGATGAAACCCAACAGACCGCCGCACATCGACTTACAGAGGTTCCAGCAAGGTGGGAAAGGGCAAGATGGTCAGATACTGTAATTATGTTTTGAAAGCAAAACTATCCTGCTCTATGGGTGGCTTTTAGAATAAAATGTGTTTTGCATGACAGGTGGATGTCTGGAGACCTCAGGATGTCCTGTGACTCTTCTCAGAAGTGCCCCTCCAGTCCCTGCCCCCTACACCGGCCCTTCAGTGGCTGAGTGAGTACATGTACATTTAGCAGACGCTCTTATCCAGAGCGACTTACAGTAAGTACAGGGACATTCCCCCGAGGCAAGTAGGGTGGAGTGCCTTGCCCAAAGACACAACGTAAGTTTTCAAGAACTTGCCCGAGGTCTATGATGACGTAGGTGCCTACAGGTAAAAACAGTCAGTTTATACAGAGGCGTAAATCCCGGGGAGGACAGGGGGGACACGACCCCCCCCATCCTGAGAAAAATAGGATTTGTCCCCCCCCAATAAATCACTGTAAACATAAGTACATTTAAATAATATTAATAATATACATTTAACTTATTACAATGTAGGCTATGTGTTACAGCAGTAATGTTGGTGTCCCCCTCAGGAATTGCTCTTGAGAAAATGTCATATAATTGTCCCCCCCAAAATTGATACCAGATTTTCGCCACTGAGTTTATATAATATTAATCTGTGGGAAGTTTTCTTACAGTTCCTTCTCAGCAACTCTGAAATAATCTTATTCCAACTTTAATTCACTTGAGTCTCTAAATTGTAATCCTGTTTGTAATTTTGTCATAGAAAATCCCCTCAAAATCTGTTTCCTTTGCCATGACAACCTCTAGTGTTTGTGTGCTTAGACTACCATCTAGTGGAGCAGCATTGTTATTGCAGCCATAACACAGTTACTCTTTCTGTGTTTATAAAGACAATATTCCATGCAAAAATACCCATAAACAATACCATTCCTTAATCTTTCCTTTAAATGTCTCCTTTATGTTTTTATGTTCAGATTTAACTCTCCACCCCCTATAGGTAAATACATATAATATAGCCTTTTCTTGATATATCGCACACATTACCACTTACTGTACATTAGTACATTAGTAGCATGTGCTGTATGGCTTGCTAAAATTAGATCTTTGTCTGTGTGCCCCATAGAGGAGGTATATGATGATATAGAGTCGGCACTGCTCATATTGAAAGGGAAGGTTGAACAGATGGACCCCAAAATGAAAAATAAATTTGAGAAGGAGGAGAAGGAATTCAGGAAGAAGTTCCACGTGAGTTTTCCAACTGTGGCCAGATCGTGAAGATAACTGACCTGAGCTTGAGCCTATTGTGGTGAGATCACAGGTCATCGTGCACGGGGCACACACTCCCCTTGAGGTCATCTTATATAAGTTATTATATAGGTAAAAGTGCTTTTCTACATGAACACTTTCCAGTCGTGGTGCAGTAAAGGCGAGATTTCTTGAATTTTGAAAGAATTTCAATGAATTTTCCTGCTGTTACCCCCTATTGCTTTCCTGAAACCCATTCCTCCATTTCCTGAGATGAGTAGTCTTTCCCTATGCTCTCCTTTTCTCGTCCTGATCTCAGTTTAAAGGGGACATCCAGGTTCTGTATGATGTCACTATCGTCACCCCCTTGATCACCAAGAAATGGGGAACCAGGGACCTGCACCTGAAGCCAGGAGAAGTCATCAATGTCATCGTCAGACCAGACAAAGGCGTGCTGATTGGTCGAAACAGCGAAGGGAAATGTAAGATGTCTCAGCAATCATCAAATTGGAGGTTAGAATAGTGAATTGTGGAAGGGAGCAATGCTAATTAGATCATGTGTCTCTCTTTGTCCAGTTGGATATGTTTCAACAACCCATGTTGCTCAGTGAGTATTTTTTTGCTGTTTGTGCAACACACACTGCTGTGCCTACATGATTGGATATTGGTGCCAATTATCTGTTCATATTTATATTTGTCTAGGGATGCTGGGGATGTTTACGATGATATTGGAGAAGGTATGCATTCTAAAAATGGTTGTTTTGAAAATGGTAAAGCTAGAGCACACATACTGACTTTTGTTCTGTCTTACAGACTGCATCTATGATAATGACAACGTCTGAGCAATGAGAAAAAATTAAGGAGCAAGAATGTTGTACACACTGTTACGTATGTTAATGTTGAAAAATAAAGATAAGAGGTTTCATTATGTTTATTTGTACATTTATTTAAATGTGTATTTACTTACATTATTTCAAGATAAAAAGTGGCTTCCAGTTTCAAAGACTCATTTCTAGTTGGCCCTTCTTCTTACTGTTGATTTCAGTGGTTGTATCAAAATCTGTTGCAAAATCTCTGTACAGTACAATACACTGTACTCCAAAAGCATACCAAGCCCTTCAACCAAATAAGGCAAGGGACGCTGAAATTCAGACATACCATAGACACTGGTTCTAGATCGGTTTTGTTTCGATACCGCGACTAGATTTCTTTTTCCAACGGACCCCAGAACATTTGCACGAAGTCTCATTCCCCACCTTCTCGCGAGTAATTGCGAAGTTTCCGGTGTTGTGTATGTTCCTGGAAACATGGCGGTCAGCATCCGCGGCCGTCCGATCCGAAGTCTTCGGATGCGAGGTAAACCTGAGAAACTCACATTGACCTCTGGCCTATGAACTTGAGATTTATGTTAAAGATCTTCTGTAGTTTCTGGTGAGCATAGTGTGTTTTTTCTCAATCAACCTGGCGTTCTGTTTTGACAGGTCGGAATGACAGCGGCGAGGAGAACGTACCGCTCGATCTGACCAGAGGTAAGCAGGGCGTCCAGGGAGTGAAACCTTTTATTCTTCAGAAAAGATGTGGATGTATAGGAGACAAGGATGACGAGTGTTTGTGACATATCAAAGAGAAAACCCCCTCTGTATATAGGTGTTCGTAGCCAGATACAATTGATATACAGTTAGTGATCTTGTTTATCACCTGAGCCAGCAAAGAGGCGTAGCTAGCTAGCTAACCAGCTACTAGAAAAGCTGCCACTAGCTGAACTAATCCAGCCATGGTGACGGCGGCGGCGCTCTCTGTTGTTTTGTTAGCAAGTGGGTTGGTTAACCAGTCGTCAAGCCGATTTTAACATGCATTCGAGGGGGGCTAGTGGGCAGAAGACATGTTACGGTTGGCACCGAGGAGAGAAGGTTAGCTAGCTAACTTCGGTGTTAGCCACACACAGAGAGAGAACGGCCATTCTTTGAATTGCAGCCTCAATGTAGGCTGCCTGCAGCTAGCTAGTGCAAGCTAATTACGCTTTATGTTTGTTTGTCTTTCGTTAGCCAGCTAGCTGGGTCTAGCCACTGTGGTGTAACACTGAACGCAGTGGTTGTTTTTGCACTGATCAAATTCCCTGAGCGACCACGCCTCCGTTCAGTAGTCGATCGCTAATCACCCGTAAAACGTTCCTGCTCGCTGGCAGATCTTGTCTGCGATCTGTAAATAAAATGTTTTCAGCATGACTGAGCATAGCGAATACACTCAATGCCATTATCATGAACAGAATACCCTGACACTCCCCCTCGCAAATTAACTGTATGTAACTGCAGGTAGATGTGACGTATAAGAGAAGCTTAATGTATCAAAAGCGGTTTAGTTTTCGTTTATATAATAAATAGCCTGACACCTCTGACCCTAACCCTCACTACAGAGCTGTGTAAGAACTTCCTCATTTTCCCTGTGACTGAACACAACTTGTTTTGAAGATGTTCGTGGTGTTTGCTGTACACCCGGTCTGTGACCAGCTGAAACGGGTTCCTGTCTCAACAAGCCACCCATAGCAGTTCACTGGCAAATGTTTTGTAAATACTATGGTACTTTCTGATGGTTACATTGTGTATATATTTTTTAAATCATTTCTTTTTTTAGAACCTTCAGATAACCTACGGGAAATCCTTCAAAATGTGTCCAAGCCTCATGGAGTCAGTAATATGCGAAAGCTTGGGCATCTGAACAACTTCATTAAGGTAATGATCATTCATCCTCTAATAATTATTGACATATTTGGGCCAGCCTTATTGAAGTCAATCATAATACATTGGCGCTCCAATCTGGTTTGTAGTTTGACAATAAATCACACCTTTAGAGAGAAATCCATCATGGCCTAGCTGGCCTGCTCTCCTCTCCTGTCTGTTCTCCTCTCTTCTCCCCCTTCCTCTTTCTCCTCATCCCTCCACTCCCCTCCTGGGTGCTGGAGCTATCTAGCTGTCATTGTGATGCCGACAGTGAGTGTAACGAGATCTACGGACACGGGGAAGCGTTGTGTGACCTGATGTGCCTTGACAGCACTCTGACTCTGAAACTGGAGAGTTGTAGCATCCGCTTGCGGTTGTTCTTTTGAAAACAGAGGCAGGGAGTGTCTCCTTCTCCCCGGGCTGCCTGGGAGTCTGCACCGTCTCAGTCCCAGGGAGCGTTTGTTATGATCCACAGGCACGGCCCATTGTGGTGGTGTTGAGATTGGCATGTTTACTTGCTAGGTCACTGCATTCGATTCAGTTGTCTAGGCGATAGGCAGGCTCTAGGTGATAGGTCTTCTTGGCCTCCGATCAGGTGATATCCATATCTTCCTCTTGTTAGGGGCGTAATTAGCAAGATCTGAACTGCAGAAGGGCTCTAGCTGTGTGTGCGTGCGTGTACACCGGACTCTCCTGTTTACCACTGACCCAAGACTCAGGGTGTGTGTGTTTGCGTGTGTGTTCGGAGTCAGGTGGCTGAGCGGTGAGGGAATCGGGCTAGTAATCCGAAGGTTGCCAGTTCGATTCCCGGTCAGCCAACTGACGCTGTGTCCTTGGGCAAGGCACTTCACCCTACTTGCCTCGGGGGGGAATGTCCCTGTACTTACTGTAAGTCGCTCTGGATAAGAGCGTCTGCTAAATGACTAAATGTAAATGTGTTTGCGTGTGTATACGTGTCTGTGAGAGGCCTGTGACTCCTTTTATGGATTCCAGGACAGAGGGTGACCTAATCCCTGTAGAGTGTCACATGCCCCCCCCCTTCCCTCCCGATCGCTGCCTGCCAGGCCTCTGACATCATCACTAGTTCTAACTGTTAGACTTCCATTTCACCGTACCCCCACCACCCTCCCGCCTCCCCCCACCATCACCCCACAGACACCGCCCCACCTCTCTCTCACTCACTCTCTCTCCTCCCCTCTCCCCCTTAACACCTCACCCCGCCTCTCCTCCCTCTCTCCTGGTGTTCACAGTGGAGGAGCTGAGCTGTAGGATCAGTGTCAGCCCTGGAGCTTGTCTTAAAGTTCAACATTTCTCTACCGCAGATTCATCGCATGACCACACATGCCGTGAATGAACTCACACACACTCTAATTCCTCTGTAAATTGAATAGGCTACCAGAAACATAATCCTCTTATTTTGGGCTCTATCACTATGTAACCCGCCTCGCCGATTCACTCTCTCACCCTTTCTCTCTCACCCTTTCTCTCTCACCCTCTCTTTACCGCTCTCTTCCTCTCTACCTCTCTCTTCCTCTTTCTCTTTACCTATCTCCCTCTCTCTCTGTAGCTGCTTGGCAGTATAGGCCACAGTGAGGAGAAGTTTGGATTTACATATGAAGAAATTATTATCTGGTAAGTAATCTCCTTCATATGGCTACACAGTACCTTGTGTTTTTGTCCATGGGGCAAAACAGGTGTGTCTTTCCAATGTCTCCAGCCTGGGCTTAAACTGTGTGTGTGTTCTGTGTGTGTGTGATCTGTGTGTGTTGTCTGCATGTGTTATCTGTGTGTGTGTGTGTGTGTGTGTAGCCTGCGTCTGGCCCTGCTGAACGAGGCCAAGGAGGTGCGTGCTGCAGGTCTGCGGGCGCTGCGCTACCTCATCAGAGACACCGACGTGCTGCACAAGGTCCTCCGTCTGCAGGTCGACTACCTGGTCGCCAGGTGAGAGCCTCGCCCCCGCCCCGCCCTCGCCACGCCCGGCGGAGTTCAAACAAAACAAACCTTTTTAAATCAGTCGATTTATTCAACTGTTTCAACGCACGTAAACAGCTGCCACCCAGTGTGCCACTTCCCTATACGAACAAAGACTCTCCGTCCTCATTGAACACCAAGTGAAAGCAGCGTAAAAAGAGCTGAGCGATAAGGGTGTGTAGCTGAGCGTCGAGCTGTTTCTCCTGTGTGTTGCCGCATCCAGGTGCATCGACATCCAGCAGAGCAATGAGGGGGAGAGGACCCAGGCCCTCAGATTGGTCCGCAAGGTAAGTTGGCCGCCTCGAACCGGGCTGGGATTGGCTGCTGCGTCTCGGTGTCAGAATCTGATTGGTCAGGGGGTGATTGGTCACTGGCTGGTTGCTTCAGGGTGCGATTGGTCATGTGTGAGAGTTTGATAGCTTGTAGAATAATCCAGCTTGTGTGTGTGTGATTGTGCAAATGCATGGTGTGTGCATTGAGCAGTGGATGATGTATGTGTGAGTATGTGAACCTTTTGCAAATGTCTGGGGGCCAGGGTATTTATAGCTTCCTGTGTAATTTACTGTAAAACGCCTGCACACACACACACACCCACACAGGCTCAAGTGGCAGGAAATGACCCGAGGCCTAAATAACGTCTGCATTATCTATCTGAGCTATGTCATTTTTCTTAGACACACTGTTTCAGCACCAGTGGAGAGGGGGAACTTCATTCACGGTGTGAACTCAAAGTCTCGATTCCCTCCTCTTCTTTCAGATGATCACGGTGAACGCCCTGCTGTTCCCCAGCTCCATCGCCAACTCCCTCATCGCCGTGGGGACGGACGGCCTGCAGGAGAGAGACCGCATGGTCCGAGCCGCCATCGCCATCGTCTGTGAGCTTGGTAGGTCACATGACATGTTGACACAGAAAAGGGCCCAGTCTCCGTGTGGATCATGTCTGATTCCCCCCCTCCCTCCCCCCCCCCCCCCCCCCCCCCCCAGCGCTGAAGAACCCGGAGGTGGTGGCGAGGAGAGGCGGCCTCAGCACCATCCTGAAGGGCGTCATCGACTGCCAGCTGAGCCGCATCAACGAGGCCCTCATCACCACCATCCTGCACCTCCTCAACCACCCTCACACGCGCCAGTACGTCCGGGTGGACGTGGAGCTGGAGGTAGGCCCTGCCACGCACGCACACACACACACGGACACACACACACACACACACACAGGGAGACACACAGGCAAGCACGCATAGACACACACGACATAGGCAAACACACACACCCTCGTAGAGGAAGTCTGGGCAGGGTGGTGACAGCTGTGTCGTCCCGGTCCGGGATTAACCGCAGGTTGCCTGTGTTTCCCATGGAGATTAGAGGGAGAGGTTACATCACCCCTACAGAGCCTGCCTGTGTGCCTCTCTCGCTCTCAGATCACTCTCTGTCTCCACTCTCCTAACACTTCCTGTTTGGGAACTGATGCTCGTGCCTGTGGCACGGGGGGCAGCGGGGGCAGAAGGAGAAGGGGGGGGGGGTGTGGAGGGATGGGGGGTTTACGGGAAGGTGGATGGAGGTGGGGGTGAGGCTGTGGTGGAGAAGTGCATCAAGGTACAGCAATGTGTGTTAAGGTTCGAATGACCTTCAGAAGAACTGGCTTTTCATCTGTTCTCTCTGTGTTCTGTCCTCAGCAAATCCTGGCACCTTTCACTGACTTCCACTACAGGCACAATGCTGACACTGCTGAGGGCCAGCTCAAGTAAGTGTGTGTGTGTGTTACTTTTTCTGAAAGGACTCCATGTTTTTGGTGTCATATTTATTGTGTGTGTGTGTGTGTGTGTATCCAGGGAGGATAGAGAGGCTCGTTTCCTGTCTAGCAGGATGGCCATAGTAGCAGCGTTCCGCTCCTGGTCAGGTACGCCTCACAGCCCTGTTCTCCTCAGGGTTATGCTTTAACACGTTTATGGTATTTACTGAGTAACATTCTCGCCTGGGTTCCTATGCGAGTAATGCTGGTGTTAACGACGTCCTGTTCTCTCCTGTCCGTCCAGGTATTATCAACCTGTGCAAAGTTGGCAACTCTGGAATCCAGTCTCTGATTGGCCTACTCTGTATACCGAACATGGAAGTGCGGGTGGGTACAGCTGAATATGAAGGAAACATGAGTCAGGTGGCTGAGAGGTTAGGGATTCGGGCTAGTAATCAGAAGGTTGCCGGGTCGATTCCCCGCCGTGCAAAATGACGTTGTGTCCTTGGGCAAGGCACTTCACCCTATTTGCCTCGAGGGGAATGTCCCTGTACTTACTGTAAGTCGCTCTGGATAAGAGCGTCTGCTAAATGACTAAATGTAAATGTAAACATCAGTAGTACGAATTTCGTACCATTTTAATGGCGTTGTGCGTGAAGAAACATTGTTTAGCAGGTTGTTAATGTGTTTCTCTGATGTTCTTTACCTTGATACCTGCAGAAGAGCCTGCTGGAAGTGTTGTATGAGATCTTCAGGCTGCCCGTTCCCTTAGCAACACCGGACTTCACAGAGGCTATCCTCAGCGTGGGTGAGAGAACACAACCGGCTTCCTAGCACTGTTAGCATCGATATTACTGTTATCACTGTTAGCATCGGTAGCACTGTTATCACTGTTAGCATTGATATCACTGTTAGCATCGATATCACTGTTATCACTGTTAGCATCGATATCACTGTTATCACTGTTAGCATCGATAGCGCTGTTATCACTGTTAGCATCAATAGCACTGTTATCACTGTTAGCATCGATATCACTGTTAAAATTGATAGCATTGTTAATTGTTAGCATTTTTAGTTGTAAGGGTTAGTATTTACCTGTATGTGGTATATTCTGATGTGTGATCCATCCTCCAGACCCTAGCAGGTTCCAGGACAACTGGAGACTATCGGATGGTTTCGTAGCTGCAGAAGCCAAAGTTCTTCTTCCCCACAGAGCACGGTCCAGGTGAGGGAGAACCCCGCCAGACACAGAACCACATGACAAGGAACCAGAAGGAACCCACACACACAGAATCCTCACACGTAGAACCCAAACACCACAACACACACAGAAACAAAGTCACACAGCCTAGATAGGTTGTTGCTGTGTTGAGCTGTGCTGTCCAGTCAGAAGCCTGTGTTGAGCTGTGCTGTCCAGTCAGAAGCCTGTGTTGAGCTGTGCTGTCCAGTCAGAAGCCTGTGTTGAGCTGTGCTGTCCAGTCAGAAGCCTGTGTTGAGCTGTGCTGTCCAGTCAGAAGCCTGTGTTGAGCTGTGCTGTCCAGTCAGAAGCCTGTGTTGAGCTGTGCTGTCCAGTCAGAAGCCTGTGTTGAGCTGTGCTGTCCAGTCAGAAGCCTGTGTTGAGCTGTGCTGTCCAGTCAGAAGCCTGTGTTGAGCTGTGCTGTCCAGTCAGAAGCCTGTGTTGAGCTGTGCTGTCCAGTCAGAAGCCTGTGTTGAGCTGTGCTGTCCAGTCAGAAGCCTGTGTTGAGCTGTGCTGTCCAGTCAGAAGCCTGTGTTGAGCTGTGCTGTCCAGTCAGAAGCCTGTGTTGAGCTGAGTGAGTCGTGCTGTGTTTCAGACCGGACCTGATGGATAACTACCTGGCGCTGGTCCTCTCGGCCTTCATCTCCAGCGGAGTCCTGGAGGTGAGCGCACACCCAGTCCCTACTGCTGGCCACGAGTGTGCGTGTGCGTGTGTGTGGCTTCATATCTAAACCCCAACTCGCTCTCTCTTTTCTGTTGTTATCGGCCGTCTCTCTCTCTCTCGCTCTCTCTCTCTCGCTCTCGCTCTCGCTCTCGCTCTCGCTCTCGCTCTCGCTCTCTCTCTCTCTCTCTCTCTCGCTCTCGCTCTCGCTCTCGCTCTCGCTCTCGCTCTCGCTCTCGCTCTCTCTCTCTCTCTCGCTCTCGCTCTCTCATATATCCCTCCCTCTCTCTCTCTCTCTCTCTCTCTCTCTCTCTCTCTCTCTCTCTCTCTCTCTCTCTCTCTCTCTCTCTCTCTCTCTCTCTCTCTCTCTCTCTCTCTCTCTCTCTCTCTCTCTCTCTCTCTCACTCTCACTCTCACTCTCACTCTCACTCTCACTCTCTCTCTCTCTCTCTCTCTCTCTCTCCAGGGTCTGGTTGAGGTGGTGACCAGTAGTGAGGAACAGCTGTCAGTGAGAGCCACCATCCTGCTGGGGGAACTATTGCACATGGTAACACCACACCACACACCATACATGCACACGCATCACACCACACACACACCATACATGCACACGCATCACACTACACGCACACACATCGCATGTCTAAGATTAGAGACTTCGATACGGCTCATTTTGTTATGATGAGTGTAGTGTTTCTGTAACCGTGGTAAAGTATTTTCCTCCTCTCCGTGTCTCCCCCCCCTCCTCCTCTCCGTGTCTCCCCCCCTCCTCCTCTCTGTGTCTCCCCCCCCTCCTCCTCTCCGTGTCTCCCCCCCTCCTCCTCTCCGTGTCTCCCCCCCTCCTCCTCTCCGTGTCTCCCCCCCTCCTCCTCTCTGTGTCTCCCCCCCCATCTCCTCTCTGTGTCTCCCCCCCCCTCCTCCTCTCCGTGTCTCCCCCCCTCCTCCTCTCTGTGTCTCCCCCCCTCCTCCTCTCTGTGTCTCCCCCCCCTCCTCCTCTCCGTGTCTCCCCTCCTCCTCCTCTCCGTGTCTCCCCCCCTCCTCCTCTCCGTGTCTCCCCTCCTCCTCCTCTCCGTGTCTCCCCCCCTCCTCCTCTCCGTGTCTCCCCTCCTCCTCCTCTCCGTGTCTCCCCTCCTCCTCCTCTCCGTGTCTCCCCTCCTCCTCTCCGTGTCTCCCCCCCTCCTCCTCTCCGTGTCTCCCCCCCTCCTCCTCTCTGTGTCTCCCCCCCCTCCTCCTCTCTGTGTCTCCCCCCCCCCTCCTCCTCTCCGTGTCTCCCCCCCTCCTCCTCTCTGTGTCTCCCCCAGGCCAACACTATCCTCCCTCACTCTCACAGTCACCACCTGCACTGCCTCCCCACCCTCATCAACATGGCCGCCTCCTTCCACATCCCTCAGGAGAAACGCCTGTGAGTACGCACACACACTGAACACACACACACTGTATACACACACCCACAGTATACACACATACCTACCCACTCTGAATACACACACACACACACGCAAACACTGTTTACACACAGACACACTCACTGCACACACACACGCACGTGCAGCACACACACCTCCCCCATCTTGAACACGTGCGCGTGGGATATGCTTCTCCAGTCGAGCGAGCGGAGCGGTGAACCACCTGAAGTGCTTCCATGAGAGGAAGAGGCGTGGCCTGAGGCCTCACAGCCTCTACCTGGACCACATCATACGCAAGTCTGTCACCGTACACAACCGCAGGGAGTCCCACGCACGCGCCCCCAGGGACATCTACGCCATCAAGGTAGGACACACACACACACAGTATAAATAGACAGATTTCATATACATTCTAGGCCAGTACTCAAGTGTATTTGTGTGTGTGTGTGCGTGTGTGTTTTAGGACACTGAGGAAGCACTGATGATGAATCTAAGGGACAGTCACATCCTGAACCACAAGCAGAACCTGGAGTGGAACTGGCTGCTCATCGCTACCATCCTCAAGGTGACGTGTGTGTGTGTGTTAGAGTGTGTGTGTGTGTGTGTGTGTGTGACGGTGTGCTTCCCCTGTCGTGTGCTGTGGGTGTGACATGTGCCTTCTCTGTTCCTCCAGTGGCCTAATGTCAACCTCAGGAACAACAAGGACGAGCAGATGCACAAGTAAGACTCTCTCTCTCCAGTCATCCACACCTTCCACTGAGACCTCTGCTGAGCCCCCCTCTGACCCTGTCTGTCTGTGTGTGTGTGTGTGTGTGTGTGTGTGTGTGTGCTGCAGGTTCGTGCGGAGGCTCCTGTACTTCTACAAGCCCAGCAGCAAGTTGTACGCCAGCTTGGAGCTGGACCACCCCAAGGCCAGGCAGCTCACCGTGGTGGGCTGTCAGTTTGTCGAGTTCCTCCTGGAGTCTGAGGAGGTGAGGGAGACACACTCACACCTTCAGACACACACCGTCGCATACACACAGACCCCACATTTGGAGGTAATCCCCATCCCCCCCCCTCCAGGACGGCCAGGCGTACCTCGAGGAGCTGGTGAAGGACATGGTGTCCTGGCTGTCTTCGTCCTCGGGTCTGAAGCCCGAGCGCAGTCTCCAGAGCAACGGGCTGCTCACCACCCTCAGCCAGCACTACTTCCTGTTCCTGGGCTCGCTCTCCTCCCACCCGCAGGGCGTCAAGCTGCTGGAGAAGTGCAGCCTGTTCCAGTGGTGAGTCTGACCTCTGACCCGGAATGCTTTCACACGCCACAGTGCCTTAACCCCGAGGAGGAGAAGGAGTTGTGGGGTCTGTTACTGTTGTGTGACCGCCTCCCTCTCTCTTCTCTTCTCCCCCCCCCCCCCCCACCAGCCTGTTGACCCTGTGTACGGTGAAGAACCAGGATGCCGTGTTGAAGCTGGCCGTGACCACGCTGGACTACAGCCGAGACGGCCTGGCCAGAGTCATCCTCTCCAAGACCCTCACCGCCGCCACGGACGTGAGACTGACCGCAGCACACAAACACAGAGCACACACACACTTCACCACTTACATACAAAAAAAAAACATGTTTCGAATTGTCCCCCTCCATGTGGAACCCTCCTCCTCCCCTCTGTGAGCAGGTGTGCAGGCTGTACGCCACCAAGCACCTGCGCGTGCTGCTTCGGGCAGGGGTGGAGTTCTTCAGCAGCTGGGGCATGGAGCTGCTGACCACCCAGCTGCACGACCACAGCAAGGCCGTGTCCGTGGAGGCGCTGGACATCCTGGACGAGGCCTGCGAGGACAAGGTAGGAGAGAGCACACACACAGTGACACACGCTTCAGGACCTGGCTTGTGTGTGTGTGTGTGTCCCTGATGGTGTGTTTTGGGAGTCAGATGGCTGAGCGGTTAGGGAATTGGGCTTAAGGTTGCCGGTTCAATTTCCGGCCGTGCAAAATTACGTTGTGTCCTTGGGCAAGGCACTTCACCCTACTTGCCTCAGGGGGAATGTCCCTGTACTTACTGTAAGTCACTCTGGATAAGACTATTTAAGATGACTTAAGATTTAAAATGACTAAATGTGTTTTGTTGTTTTGTCCCCCAGGCCAACCTCCACGCTCTGATCCAGCTCAAACCAGCGCTGTCCCACCTGGGGGACAAGGGACTGCTGCTGCTGCTCAGGTCAGGACACACGCAGAGCCGCACACCGCTCTGCACCACACACACACCTCACACTCCTCACACACAGCCTGACGTTGTGGTGTGGTCCTCTCTCTCCAGGTTCCTGTCCATTCCTAAGGGCTTCTCCTACCTCAACGAGAGGGGCTACGTCAACAAGCAGCTGGACAAATGGCACAAGGTCGTCCATCTCCCTCCTCCTCCCCCCCCTCACCCCAGGTTCTCTGGCCTTGGCACAGATCACTCTCTGTGTACCTCTGTTAACCGTGTGTGTGTGTGTGTCCTGTACAGGAGTATAACCTGAAGTACGTGGATCTGATAGAGGAGCAGCTGAACGAGGCCCTCACCACCTACCGTAAACCTGTGGACGGAGACAACTATGTACGCCGCAGCAACCAAAGGTGTGTGTGTGCGCAGGTCAGGGTTTACAGAGGAGGAGCTGGTGTAGAAGAGGGTGGGTACAGGCGGGACCACACCTCTTACAATCGCGGGCCGCGTTGAGATTTCCCGATCTTGTGCTTCGTTTCCAGGTTACAGAGACCAAACGTGTATCTTCCTGTCCACTTGTACGGTCAGCTGGTCCATGACAAGACAGGCTGCCACCTGCTGGAGTCCCAGGTAACTGCAGGGAGGTGCTGCTCAGACAGCTAGCAGGCTGCTAGCACAGACGGCGGCTTATAGCTCTGTGTTCCTACGCCTCACTTCCTCTCTGTGTCTCTCTCTCCCCCCTCCAGAATGTGGTTCCAGACCTCAGCTACACGGTCCGCTCCCCGATGCTGGACACCTGGGAGGGGATCAAGCTGCTGAAGGCCGCCCTCTGGGCGCTGGTGAGTGGCCCTTCTCACTCTGCAGATCCATACACACACACATAGATCCATACATCCACACAGAGATCCATACATCCACACAGAGATCCATACATCCACACAGAGATCCATACATCCACACAGGGATCCATACATCCACACATAGATCCATACATCCACACATAGATCCATACATCCACACAGAGATCCATACATCCACACAGAGATCCATACATCCACACACAGATCCATACACCCACACAGAGATCCATACATCCACACATAGATCCATACATCCACACATAGATCCATACACCCACACATAGATCCATACACCCACACGTGAAACTATTAGTTCATCAATACGATTAGGCGCTTGCTTTGATCATGGGACAGCGTTGTGACGTGTGTGTGTGTGTCCTCAGGGCAACATCGGCTCGTCCAACTGGGGTCTGAACCTGCTGCAGGAGGAGAACGTGATACCTGACATCCTGGGGCTGGCTCTGCACTGTGAGGTGCTGTCTGTACGGGGGTAAGACACCACGCTGGCACGCACACACACACACACACACACACACACACACACACACACACACACACACACTGCTAGCCCCAGTGTTGACTCCCCTCTCTCCAGGACGTGTGTGTACGTGTTGGGGGTGATCTCACGGACCCGGCAGGGCTGTGAGCTGCTCAAGCAGTACGGCTGGGACGCGGTGCGGCACAGCCGGCGCACCATGTGGCCCGTCACCCCGGACGAGACCCTGGACCCCCAGCTCACCTCGGAGCTCACCTCTGTGCCCAGCAGCCTCAGCCTCTACTCCGAGTCCACCAGCTCCAGACACAACTCTGAGAGCGAATCACAGCCCAGTGAGTTGGGACATGTGACCCCGCCCGGGGGCGGTGTGACCGCACGTTTGGCTGGTTCCCCTTTTGTGCTGTAGCATGTTAGTTCTAGAACACGCTTTGCGTTAAGACTTGGTTTTAGAACATCTAGGTGCTGTGTTTTTACTTATGTTTTAGAACGTGTATAAACTGTGTCCTTTTTTTTGTAAAACGATGTATGTTCTGTGTTGAAACTATGTTGTCATATGTATGCTGTCCGACATGGGATTCACCCATGACATCACCTGTGTGGTCCCCAGGTATGTATATCCTGGATGACGACAAGCTTGACGTGCTGGACCAATCAGAGGACACGTCGCCCTCGCTGCGCTCCAAGCCGGTGAAGGACCGCAGCCCGTTCACCATCCTGGCGTCCACGCGCTTCGTCCGGAGCCGCTTCCTCAACTCCCTGTCCCTCCCCAGCAAGAAGCAGCGCTCCACCAGCGACCCCAAGGCCCCCGCCGGCCCCCGCACCCCCACAGAGCTGAAGCTCGGGGGCATGCGGAGGACCAGGACGTTGACGGAGCCCTCCATGTACTCCCCCGACGTGTTCAGCCCTGTGTTCAACGGCAGGGGGGGCCTTCCCCGGAGCCCAACGGTCAGCCTGGAGACCTCCTTCATCGGCTCGGAGGAGCAGCTGGCCCGGGCTGGGGGCTCCACGCCGGGCCTGGAGCCCCTCGGGGGCGAAGGAGGCCCGGGGGCCCCCGGGGAGCCCCCCGGGAGGGAGCGGGAGCAGAGCAGCCGGGAGCGTTTGGCGGGCGGGGACGGGGGGTCGTCGTCGTCCGGGGGCGGGGTAGGAGGAGGGGGGGGAGGGGGAGGAGGGGGGGGGGGGGACCCAGTTTAAGAGCCGCAGCCAGAGCTTCAACACGGACACGACCACCAGCGGCATTAGCTCCATGAGCTCCTCCCCCTCCCGCGAGACGGCCGGTAACCCCGACAACCCCGACCAGCCCGACCCCGAGCCCGACTCCTCTGACTGCATCAGCCTCAACACCGTGGTCTCCGCCCGCGCCGCCAAGACCCTCTACCCCCTCGCCGCCACCCCGCCCCCGCCTGCCGCGCCCCACGCCAACCACATCCCCCTCTCCAAGTCCAGCTCCGTCTTCCTGGTGCCCCCCGGCTCCTCCCACACCCTCCCCCGCCGCGCCCAGTCCCTCAAATCTCCCTCGGTGGGCACCATCAAGAGCCTGGCCGACTGCAGCTTCATGTACACCAGCCCGCGGGACGCCCTGGGCTACGCCACGCTGCGCCGGCTGCAGCAGCAGAGGATCCACCCGTCGCTCTCCCACAGCGAGGTGCTCGCCTCGCCCGCCAAGGACGTCCTGTTCACCGACACCATCACCATGAAGACGGGCAGCCTGGACTCCAGAATCACCCCGCGCAGGTACGCCTTACGCCGGATTTGGTTTTGATCCAATGAGAGGGGAGGTTCTGGGATCGGAGGTGCGGGGTTCAGCAGTGTTGTGTCACGGTCGTGGGCTGGACCTGCTGCCCTACTCGCACGTTTCTCTGTGTCTGTTCTGCTTTTCCTGACTACGTCCATGTCGCTGTGTGTGTCTGCGTCCATGCTGTTCTGATTCTCCCTAACCGTTTACATTTCGTCCTTGTGTGTGTGTGTGTGTGTGTGTGTGTGTGTGTGAGAGAGTAGCCCTTCATTACCCAGGTTGTCAGCTAAGAGGGTTAGCTGTCCAAGTGTCAGCACAGGGCCCCCTCTGTCTTCACATCGCAGGCGGTCCTCCGCCCTGCTCCCTCGGTGGGTGCAGCCCCCTCTGGAGAGCCCCCCTAGCCCCCCTCCCACCCTAGATACTGACAATGTCACCTTAGATTAGAACTGCCTGGAACTCTCTTGAAGGTTCTATAGCAGTAGAAGGTTCTAGAACAGCAGCCCTGTACAATCCTGCTCCCATTGCATCCCCCCCTCCCTCAGGCACCTGTGCCTGGCTAGTCTGTCCTGGGTTAGTCCCTGTAGAACAGTGGGTCGAATTAGGACTCCTAAACCAAGACTAGGTAGACTAGACCGTTGTATGACGTTGTGGAGTTTAAGCGAACTCATTCACTAATCTGTGTGTGTGTGTGTGTGTGTGTGTGTGCGTGCGTGTGTGAGAGAGTAGCCCTTCATTACCCAGGTTGTCAGCTAAGAGGGTTAGCTGTCCAAGTGTCAGCACAGGGCCCCCTCTGTCTTCACATCGCAGGCGGTCCTCCGCCCTGCTTCCTTGGTGGGTGCAGCCCCCTCTGGAGAGCCCCCCTAGCCCCTCCTCCCCTAGACACCCTGTCCCGGGCTAGTCCCTGTATAACAGTGGGTGTAGAGTTAGCACTCATTACCCAGGACTAAGTAGACTAGACTGTTGTCTGTCTGTCTCTCGAAAACCTTTTGCCTGTCTCTCTTTTTGTCGCTCTCATTCTCTCATCTTCTCCCTCCTGCTCATTTCCTGACTACCCTCTCCCCTCCCCTCCTTTGTCCCCCTCTCCCTCCCCCCTCCTCCCTCCCTCCTCCCCCCAGGTTCCTGAAGGCCCTGAGCTTCGCCTCCCTGGACAAGGAGGAGCTGCTGAGCCCCATCAGCCAGATGTCCCTGCAGCGCTGCTCCTCGGTGCGCTCCATGGTCTCCGCCTCCTACGGCTCCTGCGACGACTACGTGGGCCTGGCGCTGCCCGTCGACATCAACCACATCTTCCACGTCCGCGAGGTGCCCTACTTCCTGCAGAACGCCAGCCCCTCCTCCGAGGAGAAGAACAGCTTCCTGTTCGGGGACGGAGATGGTGAGCGCTTGCTTTTCTCGAAAATGTTTGTCCTGAGCTTGTAAAGGTGCGTGTGTGTGAGTGAGAGTAACAAGTGTGTGTTTGTGTGAGTGAGAGTAACAAGTGTGTGTTTGTGTGAGTGAGAGTAACAAGTGTGTGTTTGTGTGAGTGAGAGTAACAAGTGTGTGTTTGTGTGAGTGAGAGTAACAAGTGTGTGTTTGTGTGAGTGAGAGTAACAAGTGTGTGTTTGTGTGAGTGAGAGTAACAAGTGTGTGTTTGTGTGAGTGAGAGTAACAAGTGTGTGTTTGTGTGAGTGAGAGTAACAAGTGTGTGTTTGTGTGAGTGAGAGTAACAAGTGTGTGTTTGTGTGAGTGAGAGTAACAAGTGTGTGTTTGTGTGAGTGAGAGTAACAAGTGTGTGTTTGTGTGAGTGAGAGTAACAAGTGTGTGTTTGTGTGAGTGAGAGTAACAAGTGTGTGTTTGTGTGAGTGAGAGTAACAAGTGTGTGTTTGTGTGAGTGAGAGTAACAAGTGTGTGTTTGTGTGAGTGAGAGTAACAAGTGTGTGTTTGTGTGAGTGAGAGTAACAAGTGTGTGTTTGTGTGAGTGAGAGTAACAAGTGTGTGTTTGTGTGAGTGAGAGTAACAAGTGTGTGTTTGTGTGAGTGAGAGTAACAAGTGTGTGTTTGTGTGAGTGAGAGTAACAAGTGTGTGTTTGTGTGAGTGAGAGTAACAAGTGTGTGTTTGTGTGAGTGAGAGTAACAAGTGTGTGTTTGTGTGAGTGAGAGTAACAAGTGTGTGTTTGTGTGAGTGAGAGTAACAAGTGTGTGTTTGTGTGAGTGAGAGTAACAAGTGTGTGTTTGTGTGAGTGAGAGTAACAAGTGTGTGTTTGTGTGAGTGAGAGTAACAAGTGTGTGTTTGTGTGAGTGAGAGTAACAAGTGTGTGTTTGTGTGAGTGAGAGTAACAAGTGTGTGTTTGTGTGAGTGAGAGTAACAAGTGTGTGTTTGTGTGTCTCCAGAACGCCCGCCTCTCCCCCTGCTGAAGCAGCAGTTCAGTATCTCGGAGCTGATGGCCAACCGAGGCGACGGCCAGAACGGCGCCCTGGGCTCAGACGAGACGGGTCTGCAGGAACACACCGAGGACAACTGTCTGTACTGCGTAGGTGCCCTCGTGCTGGGCCGCCCCCGACAGCCTCCGCTCAGCAACACACACCCCCGGACAGGTGAGCACACACACGCACGGCACACACACATAAAACACAGCCTCTCCTCTCTCTGTGGGTGTGTGTGGTCCTCCTCTCCCTCCTCCTGACGGTGGCTTGTCGCTGTCCCCAGACTACGTGGAGTTCTCGTCGTGGGCGGGGCCTGGCGGGCACCGCCTGGAGGTCATGCCCCAGTCCAAGTTCTCCGGGGCGTCCGGGTGCAGCGACGCCACCGTGTCCCAGGGCTCCGTCTGCAGCACGCCAATGCCCAACCACGTTGTCCTGGGTGAGGACGCCCTCTCACACACACACACACTGTATATGTACACTCTGCCTTGTGAGGCGTGTCCGGGGGGGTTTGAGCGTGGCCTCTGATTGGCTGTGGCGTGTGTCCGTCAGGAGGGAAGGGCGTCCCGGAGGACGCGCCGGCGTGCCGCGTCCTCCTGAGGAAGGAGGTGCTGCGGCTGGTCATCAACCTCAGCTCCTCTGTGGGGACCAAGAGCCACGAGACGGGGCTGCTCACGTGAGACACGCACACACGCGCGCGCGCTACAGGAGGAACCTTATTCATGTGGCATAGTGTGTGTAAGTTCAAACATGTTAGTTCACACCTCGGTTTTCTCTATCTCTCTCTGTGTCCCTCTCTCTCTCTGTCTCTCTGTCTCTCTCTGTCTCTCTGTGTCCAGGATCAAGGAGAAGTTTCCGTATGCGTTTGATGACATCTGCCTGTACTCTGAGGTGTCCCACCTGCTGGCCCACTGTATGTTCCGCCTGCCCTCGCGACGCTTCATCCAGGAGCTCTTCCAGGACATCCACTTCACCCCCGTAAGAGAGCCTGCTGTCTACCTGCTTCTGTCTGTCTTTCACCACCTCTGTCTCTCTCTGTCTCTCCATCCTCTTTCAAGCTTTTCTGCCCCCCCTGGCTTTGACCCCCCCCCCTTCTGATGTCACTTCCTGTCTGCTCTCAGATGTACGAGGAGGCGGAGTCCATACTTTCACAGCCGCCGAAGCCAGTGGAGGTGGAGCCAGACCCCCCCTCGGAGCCCTGACCCCGCCCCCACCCCCCTCCTCTGAACGGGGACTAACGGGAGGACTAAACTCAACGCGCCTAATCCTCACCATCAGCATCAGGGGGAGCAGTCTGACCAAATACTTTCTTCTCTCCAGTGGAGGACTCTGGTGGAGCCCTGAGCGAAAGAAACACACACACACACACACACACACACACACACAGATGATGCTGGTCTAACAAATGCTGAATAAAGACTTTAAACGTGCGTGTTCTCCTCCCAGAGAGGGAGTTCCCTGTGAGGAACTGGTAACGACATGTTCTTCTGTCCTCCCTAGATAGTCCTGGCCCCATCCTCTCCTCCTCATTTTTGCCCCCCCCCCCCTCTATTCTATTCCTCTCCTCAATCCTCGGTTAACACTACAGAGGGTCCTAGTTGGGTGTACACCACGACCCCACCCCTCACACACACACACACACACACATCTCTGCAGCCTCAGATCAAAGCACTGCCCCAACCCAGCGGTAGCTCAGCTTGTCCATCCCCAGTCTTAGGAGCCGTCTGTCTGGACGCTCTGCCCTCCGGACCAGACACCCTGGTGGGGGGAGGCCCTCCTCCCCCAGCTCTGGGTCCTGGTCCAGGGTTCACCTGCTCCAGGGTTCACCTGAGACCCCATCATCTACCTGAGGGTGGTCAGATGTTTGCAGGTGGTTCAGAGGCGAGGTCCCCCTGCTCTGAGGAGCGCTGGAGCCTGCCCACCTGTACGCTGTCACTCCTCAGCCGCACGAGTGTCACGTCAGAGACGGTCTGTGTGCCCCCCCTCCATCCTGAACCCCCCCCTCTAGCTCCTGAAAACATGTAATCCGATTTGTCCATCATGCGTATCTTAAGTTGTTTTAAGTGAACTCATATTGCGATAGGTAGCCCGTCACATGCAAATGTGGATATTTCGATTGGCTTGTTGAGATCTACAATGCAATATCGCTTTCTGTCATTGGCTGAGATCGGGGGAGCGAGATGGGTGGGTTCATGGGTATGATGAGTTTAAGGATTGGTTTAAGGTTTCCAGGGAAACAGGGAAGCTCTGTTTCTATTGGCTAGTTTTGCAATTATGCTGCTACACAAGTGGACTCGTAGATAAATGATTTATAGATGGTCTGAATGAAGCCTTGTTTGATCTATTTATTACATATCTGTACCATAGTGGCGCGAAGAGCAAGCAGAGAAGAAAAAAATGTTATTTATATTTTTTCCTTGAGACTGTGTATTATAATTTAAACGGTTTTTTTTTCCTTTCTTTTTTTTTCTTTTTTGCCTGATTGTGAAGCCCCTTGTAAAATGTGTACAGTATGTTTTCTGGCATTGTTGACCTGAAGAAACATACTATCCTATCAAAGGGATACATTGTTAATAAAACAAAAATCATGAAACGCCCCAAACCTTTGTTCAGGTCTTCATGTGCTATGAATGCAGAGGGTTGTGAGTTGGCACGGTGTTCCTCCCTGCTTATGGACTTTAGCAGATGCTCTTTGAACCAAAATTATGATTGTGTTTCTCCCTTAAAACATGAAGCTTCCAGGAGGAGATATCTCTAAACTAGGACCACCTGGGATCTCAGTGTAAGACTGCAGACGTAAACCCTGACCCAGTGAAGTTGATGAGTACAGCTCGTGGGAGAGCGTTTGGCCAAAGGGTACGTCGTTTTGGATAAGAACATCTGCTAAATGAATACAGTAGCCTTTAGTCTCATGGTACATACACCTTTAATATTCCTTCAACTGATTTTTCAGTCCACATTAAAAACATGAATAGAGGCATGGAAAACAATACTGCAGTTTGTAAGACTACCCTGTCTAATGGAGTGTTGCTTGTCTCTGGAATAACATCACCTGAGCATCAACATGAAACACCTGCATTCCCGTGTACAAAATAATTACTTTAAATAAACATTTAACAAACACAACACAGTTCAAATGGTATAAAATGACTCATTTTGAACGTATTTGTCGATCATTTCTAATACCCCCTAGTGTTCGTGGAAGGTATTGCACAGTAGCGTGTAGTTTTTTTTTTACCACCGTTCAACATGAGATGGGCGCCCCAGAACCACAGATAAAGATCCTGGTACAGAACTCATAAACAGTCCGAAAATGTCATTGGTCGTTGACTGCAGTTCTTGCTCTGTGGCTTTCCCCGTATCCACGGCGATGGAGGTATATTGATGTGAGTGCTAAGAAACAAAAACTAAAGAGTTTGTGGGTCCTGCAATGCCATTCAGAACTTCAAATCGATCGAATCCTGTGCTCTTGTGTCCGGGGTTACGGAGGGATCGGAGGTGGGCGAGGGTGGTTGTGCTGTGTTTTCGGAGCTCAGTTCCTCGTAGACATGCTTGCTGCGCAGCTCCAGGTCCTCGTAGACATGCTTGCTTCGCAGCTCCAGGTCCTTGTAGACATGCTTGCTGCTCAGGTCCTGGGAGGCCTGGGAGGTGGGCGACAGAGGGGTTGGAGGAGCCGGGCCCGAGGGGGCCTCGTGGTTGTGGAAGCTCTGGTTCACGTAGACGTAATTGCTTCTGGGCTCATGCAGGTCCTGGGAGGCCTGGGCTTTGTCCTGCTGCAACTTGAGGAGGACAGCCTTGTTCACCCCAGGGCCTGAGGGAGGGAGGGAGGGAGGGAGGGAGGGAGGGGGGGAGGGAGGGAGGGGGGGAGAGAGGGAGGTGTTAGCAGAATGGAATCTTAATAACAATGTCCCTCAAATAGAATGTTTTGAATTGTTCCTCTTTCCACGGACACAAACACTCACCAAAGTATGTGAGCAGCACAGGCAGGAAGACGAGCCCGTGGACCAGGCCCAGGAGCGTGATCACCAGGTTCAGGCGGAAGAAGAAGATCTTGATCAGCTGAGCCTTGGCGAATGCCAGCACCACGATCCCAGGAAGGTTCGTCATGGCAACGCCCGCAAACACCTGAAAAAATATAGAGATCAATTAAATTTGATCGATGCCTTTTTGTATGTGTGTGTTTGATTCTTGGGTCCCAGATTGTGTGTATGATGGAATTCCATTTCAGTCAAACAAGCTAAATCAAGTGCACCCCAGTTATTACGTTGTGTCTGTGAATAATGCTTGACCCAGGCCTGTGTGGATAGTGGTGTGCTTGTTTTCTATGTACTGACCGCACTGCCCATGGTGGTGACCGCGTCCTTGGCTCGCTCGACTTGCGTGGGTTTGATGCTGAGCGCAAAGGATCGTGTCAGGTGAGACACAAACTCCACAGAGATCCCAACAGCCTGCACACGAGAGGGAGGGAGAGAGGGGAGGGGGGGGAGGGAGAGAGAGAGGGAGGGAGGGAGGGAGGGAGAGTCAGGTCATCATGTCTAGAGTCAAGATACACTGGAGGATCTGTGTCAAAGGTCTGGCTGTCATCCAAATGTTTCATGGATGACAGCCTTGGCTTATCCCCTGGTCTGCAATATGGCCATGCCAGTGTGTCATAGTTTGACAGGCAGTCAGTATGAGCAGTTTCTATTAAGGGTGTTGGCAGGAAAGCCTTTGAGCTGGGGATGAAACTGCTACACACCTAGTATATCGTCTGTAGATAATGAATAATGAAACGTCTAAGATGAGACAATGGGAGACACGCTATTCTGAAGGGAGTGCCCGTACGCACACTCTCCACATTCCAAGCCAGAGGACAGTCATCCGCCCTGCCCACGCCTCGAAGCCCCCTCACCGTGACCAAGTTGATGAGCGCTATGGCGTTGTAGTCGATGCCCCACAGGGTCATGACCCCCACCGTATCCACGGTGATCATGACGATGGTGAGCAGGTTGAGCAGGCCGGAGCGCAGGTCCATGCCCAGCAGGAGGCAGCACACCACGAAGGTGGGCAGCAGACACAGGGAGATGTTGAACAGGCCCTCGGGAACGATGGTCAGGTACTGCTCGTAGAAGACATAGGTCACCCTGGAGCGAGGAGGAGGGGGGGGGAGGAGGAGGAGGAGGAGGGGGTTAGTGAATGTCCCTGGAGGAGAGAAGAAGGGGAGGGGGGGACAGGTTGACGTAGAGGAGGAAGAGATGACAGAGGAGAAGGTGGCGGAGGAGGAGTAGAAAGAGGAGGAAGAACCGGAGGGAGCAGGAAGAAGAGGAGGAGAAAATGGAAGAGGAGGAGTTTTAGATGGAGGTGGTGTGGTGGAGCAGCAGGGGGCGGGACCCACGTGTAGGGGAAGACCTCGAAGTCTGGCGAGGTGCCCGGTATGGCTCTCATCCCCATGGTGATGTTGTGGGCCAGCTCCCTGGCCTTCTCCAGCGCTGCTGTGAACTCCTGGGAGGTGGTGAGGGGCGTGTGGTACGCCATGAACCTAGACGCTGGAACACAGGAGGAACACACGCAGGATTCAGACACGTGGCCCGCTGGCGTTCACAATGGGAAGGAAGTTACTGTAAGAATGAATGGATGAATGAATGACTGGCTCTCACCTATGATTTCCCCTGTGTTTGGGTCTGTCACTACAGCCTTGTCATAGGCCCCTAAACCGCTGGTGGAGGAGAGAACAGCTACCCGTGTTAGTCACGCATCGCATGGATGTGTGTGTGTGCATTTGTGCGTATGTTAGTGTGTGTGTGTTGGTGTGTGTTAGTGCGTGAGTGCTGCTCACCCTTTAGGACACTGCAGATCAGGCCTGTTGCCCAGGAAGTCAGGCAGGAAACGGTTGAACTCGTCCACAGTGGGTCTGAGGATGCCGTTAGACGGAGCCTTCACACACTTCCTCAAGCACGCAAACGGAGCCGCTGGAGATGACACACACACAAACACCCACACACACACACAAACACACACACACACACACAAACAGACACACACACACAAACACACACACACACACACTATTATATGTCTGTGAGATCTGACAGCAAAGTCAACAGCACTATAGATGCCTTGCCAGCGGCAAACATGGGCATGCATGGGTTTTAAACCTGCAACAAAAAAACAACCACCCACCCAACCACCGTTCTCACTTTCATTAGCTGGGCAGAACTTTCCGATGTTGGGGCCTGCAGTGTAGATACGGCAACAACCACCTCCAGGGTTCAGCCAGTCTATGAAGTCATCCACCCAGGAGTTAGCAGGGATCTCCATGTAAGACCTGACACACACACACACACAGCACGTTATACACACGTGAAACCTCTTCGTATCGCCTGGGGTCTGGGTTTGTAAATCCCTCGATTTATTTGGGATTAGTCATATGTGGGTCTGAGTTACTGGGAAAGAAAGGGAGATTCCTGAGACCAAAACTTCACCAGGAAAAACACCAGTCATCGTGACCGTAAATTACGCAGTAATTTATATCCTTATTAACTCATTTAAATTTCCTTCTCCACCTCCCTTCTTTTTCCAACCCCTCTATCAGACTGACCTTGGGGCCTCAATTGCTATCAGGATAAGTAGCCCTGAACCTTATCACTGATCACATATCTAGCCAATGACTGAAATTCCAGTTAAACTCTCCACAGATCCCATCCGCAACCATCTATCCCTGGATTGTAATTCGTCTAGATCAGCAAAACAACACGTTCCCAAAACTTTCCATTGTTGTGTTTGTAACAGGCTAGCAGTTGCTGATCCTGGCTTGCCTGATGACTCTGGTAGCCTAACATGTTTACCATCCTCCCCTGTGTCTAATGCTGACTGTTATTTAGGTAACCAAGTTAATCATCAATGGTGCTGATTGGCTGTAGACGGGAGGTTGCCGAGGTGATGTCAGACAGGTTCAAGGCCATTCTCTTTCATGGCGAATAAATCCCATTGATCCCATGATTCTGATTCTGATGTTGGGACAAGGAGGAAGGGGAACGGGTCTGAGGAACAGGCGTGGCACAATCCTCTTCTTTTTTCATTCTTTCCTGTCAACCCCCACACCCTCCCCACCTTAAACTCAAAAAAGGGTTGGTTCACAACTGTTCACAACTGCAGTTCATGCAACACACACACACACACACACACAGACAGATGCGGTGAGGGGAGCGGACACTCACAGCTCGGGGTACTCGGTGGCGTACTGGATCTTCTGCGTGAGGGAGAAGGGGTCGCAGCCCACGCTGGAGCAGGTGGCGTTCATCCCCGCCACGCTGTTGTAGTTGAAGCCCTTGGTGGTCACAAAGTAGGTGGGGACGCCCACCTCAAAGTACTGGTACAGGTACTTGAAGAAGTCCAGCATGTAGGAGCCCTGGGGGGGGGGGGGGGGAGGAGTGACACAGGGTCTCAGTGAGGAACTACAGGCAGATTAGATATGATTCTTCATGGGTTTCTACGATGGAGTATATCTTTCTCCCTATCTCTCTCTTTCTATCTCTCCATATCCTTTCTCTCTATCTCCGTACATTCTCTCTCTCCTCTATCTCACCTCAGGCATGGCCAGCTCTTGGTCCAGTCCGACGGTCACATGGAACATGAGGTAGATTGAGCTGCAGAACATGAAGAGGAACACAACCATCTGGAGGAGAGGAGGAGGGAGGAGAGGAGGAGGGAGGAGAGGAGGAGGGAGGAGAGGAGGAGGGAGGAGAGGAGAGAGAACATCAGGTAATGTAAAGGTTGTCCAGGCTGGAGGTGATCCACAGACGAGCAGAAACGGACGTGATTGGCTGGGAAAGAGGAGGAGGCGGGGGGGTTCTTACCACCACTACCCTGCTGATTGGGTGGAGCAGGAAGGGGGCGTAGTACTTCCTCATCAGGGGGAGCAGGAAGCCCTCGTTGGGCTTGGTGGGGCGCTGGGTTGTCACGGTGACGCAGCAGGCCAGCTCGCAGCGGTTGCCATCCTGTCGCCGGGCGTCGAGGGAGAGGAGGGCGACGAAGGCTGTCATCTGGAGGATGAAGTCCAAGAGCACGGCCAGGGCAGCGTAGAGGGCGAAGGATTTGACCGCTGGCATGGTGCTCAGAGCCCCTGACACCCGAGGAAGGAGAGAACGTGTGAGAAGGACTCGGGGGGGGGGTGTGTGTCTCTGTCTGTCTGTGTGTGTGTGTGTGTGTGTCTGTCCGTGTGTGTGTGTGTGTGTGTGTGTGTCTGTCCGTGTGTGTGTGTGTGTCTGTCCGTGTGTGTGTGTGTGTCTGTCTGTGTGTGTGTCTGTCTGTGTGTGTGTCTGTCTGTGTGTGTGTCTGTGTGTGTGTGTGTGTCTCTGTCTGTCTGTGTGTGTGTGTGTGTGTGTGTGTGTGTGTGTGTGTGTGTGTGGGCGCTCACCTAGGAAGAAGCAGACAGACTCTGACAGGCTGCAGAGGAGCATGCTGGGAGCCACGTTCCCTAGGACCCGTCCGATCTGCTCCTCCATGGTCTCTCCTGACCTCCGCATGTCCCTCTGGTGGACAGGCGAAGGGTCAACACATCATACCACATGTCACTTTGGATTGAAAAAAAGCTCCTTCTAAATGAATACAAATGTAAAAAAACTCTAAAGTAAATATAGGCATGGAACACAACAAACACATTTCAAACTTCTCTACCTGGTGCTCAAGGACGAAGATGAAGATGTTGTCGGCCCCCACGGCCAGCACCAGGAAGGGGACCACCTGCAGGATGACGAGGGAGGAGGGGATGCCGATCCAGGCGTAGAAGCCCATGGAGGCTAGCACAGAGCAGCCCACCACCAGGATACCCCCCAGACCAACAAGGAACTTGGAGTCCACCTGCAGCCCACCACACACACACACACCACACACACAGCAGGTTAGGCCAGGTGAGCCCGTGTATTTCTGTGTTGGTGTGTGTGCGCGCACGTATGCATGCGTGTGCGAGTCTCACCAGAATGCGTTTGCAGGAAGAGTATTCTCCCAGCGCCACGGCGATGTAAACGAAGATGACCAGGTAGCTGATCATGAAGATGGGAATGTCCTCAGATGTGGTCCTGTTGATCTCATCCTCTAGAGACCTCTGGGGAGGGAGGGAGCGAGGGAGAGAGGGAGGGAGGAGGGAGGGAGGGGTTGGGGAGGGAAGGAGGGAGGGAGGGAGGGAAGGGGGGAGGGAGGGAGGGAGAAAGGGAGGGAGGGGGGAGGGAGGGGGTGGGAGGGAAGGGGGGAGGGAAGGGGGGAGGGAGGGGGTGGGAGGGAAGGGGGGAGGGAGGGAAGGGGGGAGGGAGGGGGAGAGGGGGTTTGACAGGTTGTTGACAGAAAGAGTTGTTAGGAGAAGAAAAAAAGAGATAGTCGAGTTTTACAGCCTAACAACGCTCCTTCAGGAAAGTAAGAACAGCAGACATAAGCATAGATAAACACAGATTAGAGTCGTCACATGTGCGGTATCTCATCATGGCCATAAACATTACAACAGCAGACTTGGCCTGCCTCTACCATTCACCATTTCCTCTATGTACGGTATAGTAAGTCAAAGGTGTGGTGCATGTTGTACAACACAGCAGATCGACATCATACTGTATTTCTTGGTGTTTGGTGTTTCTATAAGACACAGTAGGCACCCACCTCTGCCATGTAAGCAAAGGTGAAGTTATTGGTGGGGTTTCGCTGGTACTCCTGGACGATGTCTAGGAACATCTGTTCCCACTCCAAGGCCACTTTGAACTTGGGGTTTTCGCGAGCGTAGTTGTTCAGGGAGAAGGTCATGATCAGAGCTTCCGCCGCAGTGAAGTCGTCCTCTGGGAAGGGAGACACAAGCAGGGGTGTCGTGATTTCTCTCCACGCTTTGTGTGTGTGGGTGGGTGAGTGTGTGAGTGTGTGTGTGTGTGTGAGTGTGTGTGTGTGTTTCCACTCACTGTCGTAGCCTCCCACAGCGAGGAAGGGGAAGACGGGACCGCCGTAGTCCGCCATGCAGCTGAGGCGCAGGTCGGTGATGTCCTGGAAGGAGAGCGGGGAGCTGAGGAGAGGCAGAGAGAGATATGATCACGGAGAAGAATAGATGAAAGGGGGGAGGGGGGGTTGTATTATGAGAAGCAGAACAGATCTCATCATTTCCTTGAGCCCCATGCATTCTAAGATGGTCAGTCCTAATCCTCCGGCTCACTTGACACAGTAGATGAAGTGATCCCTCCAGTCCACCTCCTTGGTCACTCCCAGCTCCGTCATGTTGACCTTGGCGTTGAGGTTCGCCACACTGTTCTGGAAGTACTGTGGAAGGCTGTTGACGGCACAGTCTGTCAGGCTGGGGTCGTTTGGGTTCAGGGGTGCGAAGCAAATGTCTTTCAGGCTTGCGGTGCGATTCAAGTCGTCAGACCAGAACTCGATGTTCTGCAAATGGAGTTGAGTAAAGGTTTAGTTAAGGTTGAAGTTTAGGTTTAGATTTAGGTTTCCATTTAGGTTATCTGTTTATGTGTGGGTGTAAACTGATGCAACACGTTCTGCGAAAATAACGGAAACCCTGATTGAATCGGTGAGGGGTGCATTTGATGTGAATCTCAGTCCATCCCCGTTACCTGGATGCGGCTCTGGAGCTCCAGCAGCTGGATGATGAGGTCTTTGGAAATGATCCCACTGAAGTTCTGCTTCCCGAACAGCAGCGAGTCGTACATGTGACCGGGCCGCCCCGGAGCCGTCAGGATCACCTGGTTGGTTCTGAAGAACGGGTCGAAGTACTTGTCGTGGAAGTCCTTCTCTCTGCGGGCCCGGCTGTTAGGGGCGGACCACAGCTGGATGGGGTCGGTAGTCAGCTCGATGTGCATGAGGCCCGTGGCGAAGGCCACTACCACTACGGCCGCCGCCAGGAGCACCTAGAACAGAGAGTGAACCCATTCATTACACGAGCCAATCACGGAGCAGGTTGATGTCACGAAGGAAGGAAATGACACGCGGTCGAGGCAGACGGGCGGGCGAGCGACCTTGAGCGGGTGCGAGGCCATGATGGTGCCCCAGGTCTGGAAGAGGGAGCCCAGGAGCTCCTGAGCGGCCAGGCTGTTCCTGTCCGTGCACGACACGTCCGACGGCACCAGCAGGCGCTCCGCCAGGTCGTTCCCGTTCCCGTCCTTCCCCTTCCCTCCCCCCGCGCCCCTCTTCCTCTCCACCCTCCTCATGTAGTAGCCCGCCATCAGGTAGAGCAGGAAGGCCGCCATCAGCAGGCAGAGCAGGATGATGCACAGCACCAGGTAGCCGTCCGCTCCCAGCAGCCTGAAGGCCCCGGCAGGGGGCGAGGGAGGGGCCACGACCGGACACGAGTCCTGGCAGTCCTGACATGAGCACGCTGCCCCCCCCGTGGCCGTGGTCTGGTTACACCTCAGCGGCCGCCCGGCATAGGGCACCACGCCCGCCGGCAGCCCCTCGGTGACGCCCGGGGGGACCAGCTGGAAGTCGATGTCGAAGGGCGCCAGGCCGTTGCCGGAGTCGCCCTGGAAGTCGTACCAGCGCTGGGGGGTGCAGAGCTTGGCGCCGTAGCGGCCGCACATGGTGGCGATGGCGAAGCCTCCCGTGGCGGGGATGCGGACGTTCTTGCAGGACTGGAAGGAACCTTCGGCGAAGGTGGTGGAGAGGAAGGCCTGGTAGGCCAACACGACGGTGCGCTGCACCCCTAGGTGGGTGACGTTGGTGGTCTTGGTGACTTTGACTGTCAGGGTCTGGTTAGGGCTGCAGGTGTTGATGCAGTGCAGGTGGGCAAAGTTGTCGGCGCAGGAGGGGCATCGGAGGAGTATGGCCTTGGAGAGGATCAGGCTATTCTCCAGGGACTTGAGCTGGCTCATGGAGCAGCAGGCCTGAGTGCTGTTCTCTCCCTGGTCCAGCATGGGGCACACCTGTAAACAAGCACAAGCGTAGAGAGATTTAGAATGGACGGTCTCATATCTTTATATTCTCTCTCTCATTCTCTCTCTCACACCCGCTCTCTCTCTCATTCTCTCTCTCACTCTGTCTCTCTGTCTGTCTGTCTCTCTCTCTCTCTCTTTCTCTCTCTTTCTCTCTCTCAGAAGGCCCATGGCCTGGAGCCTCTGACCGTTTTGAGCCTGCGGTAGTGTTCCCCCTTCAGCGAGCGTGCGGGGCTGTGGTTGAGGCAGGGGACGATGGCAGGGAGGAGGCCCGGGGGCTTGTCGGGATTCTTCCCACACTCATCATAGAAGGCACAGAAGCCCGGCTCGTGGAGCGCCGTGGACAACCCCTGGGGAAGAGAGGGAGGGAGATCAGAGGACAAGGGTGGAGGGAGACCTTCGAGGGGAAAGATGGAGGGAGACCTTCGAGGGGAAAGATGGAGGGAGACCTTCGAGGGGAAAGATGGAGGGAGACCTTCGAGGGGAAAGATGGAGGGAGACCTTCGAGGGGAAAGATGGAGGGAGACCTTCGAGGGGACAGATGGAGGGAGACCTTCGAGGGGAAAGATGGAGGGAGACCTTCAAGGGGAAAGATGGAGGGAGACCTTCGAGGGGAAAGAAGGAGGGAGACCTTCGAGGGGAAATATGGAGGGAGACCTTCGAGGGGAAAGATGGAGGGAGACTTTCGAGGGGAAAGATGGAGGGAGACCTTCGAGGGGAAAGATGGAGGGAGACCTTCGAGGGGAAAGAAGGAGGGAGACCTTCGAGGGGAAAGATGGAGGGAGACCTTCGAGGGGAAAGATGGAGGGAGACCTTCGAGGGGAAAGATGGAGGGAGACCTTCGAGGGGAAAGAAGGAGGGAGACCTTCGAGGGGAAAGATGGAGGGAGACCTTCGAGGGGAAAGATGGAGGGAGACCTTCGAGGGGAAAGATGGAGGGAGACCTTCGAGGGGAAAGATGGAGGGAGATGTTGAAGGAAAGTCCCAAACTGTATTTTACATGGAATGTTTTGAAGACGACCTCCAATCCACCGTGTAATTTTATCATTAACAAAGTATAAATTACTCTTCACAAGCCTTTTTCTCTTCACACTATCAATCCCATATTTTGTAACAAGGACACAGGGCAGTTCTATAGATCAACCAGCCATCTCAGCACTTTTCTCTGCTGTTAACACTTATATAATGTGTAGATACTGTGTGTTCTGTATGTTCAGGGGAGGATCACAGATTATCAATCTACCCACAACACACCCAACCATATCTATAATCTTTAGTGATCCCAAGCCCTAATGTGTAATATTCTCATTGTCCTAATTGCTTTACTACAAAGATGATAAACTTCTCAGGAATGGTTAAGCCTAGCCCCTTAAGGTGTTGTTTCAGGACATGCCACGCAATTGTTCTACGCATTTAAACTTTTACACTTCCGCAGTGAAGTAAATGAAAGCTGCTTGATTGCAGGCAGCATGTTTAATCCCAGTGAAGGGTGTTTATCCCAAGACAGACTTCTTTTCATCTGTGCCCGTGTTCCTCTGGTTTGGGCACTGCAGCGTGTTGTTACCAGCAGAGTACCAGCGCAGACTCGGGACAAATCCGTGGACCCTGATCAGACAGTAAACTTAACCTCCGTCCCAAATAGAAACCGTCCCTCTCTTGTGAAAACACAAACACCATCTCCATACAGACGTGACACGCCGTTTGAGATATCAATTTCAGACAGTAAAGCATCAAGTCAAGCTTTATCGACAAATGCTCATAAACGGCGACACTCAGCGAAGACGAGGAAACTTCTACCATCAGACAGAGGTCTGGGATCTACGACGGTCTTACCAGACAAGACAGCAGAGTGACCAGAGCGGCGAGGCAGGTCATGGTGTTGCTTCTGTCTGCCGGCGGAGAGGGACTCTGGGGTCCTGAGAACCTTCTGGAGTGTGAGGTAGGTCAGCTGAGTCTTGAAAGAAATATGAGATTTTTCAGTAAATCTCACCCGGAGTGTTTTAATAAATACAAAATCCAGTGAGATTGGTACAGTGGTGGGGGAAGTCCTGACATCCAAGTCCCTCTTTCTCTCTCTCTCTGTCTCTCTCTGTCTCTCTCTCTCTCTCTCTCTGTCTCTCTCTGTCTCTCTCTCTCTCTCTCTCTCTGTGTCTCTCTCTGTCTCTCTCTCTGTCTCTCTCTGTCTCTCTCTCTCTCTCTGTCTCTCTCTGTCTCTCTCTCTCTGTCTGTCTGTCCGTCTGGCGAGGTTGTGAGGGAGGAGCACTGATGCATCAGTGATCGTGCTGTGATGTCACATCCTTATCTGGCCTGATGCAGAGTGTTCCTATCACATCCCCAGAAGAGCTGTTCATCTGTGTGAACATTAACTGGGCCGGTGAGGACGACGGAATGTTGCCAGGGTGACCAACAGATTCTAAGGAAGTCAAAACAATGGATTCCAAATCTTCCTGTGAATCCATACATTGGGATCAATGGTGAGTCCCTAGTGTTGACCAAGTACGTTTGCGTTGAACATGGATCCGCCCACATCCTCATCCTGGATTTTCCTTTACTCTACCCTCTGTGAATGGCGGTGCATTGCTGTTCTTCATTAACATAAAGAGAGAGAGAGAAAAGGAGGGATGGGGGTTCAATTAGTATGTCAGTGTGAAAAGAGAGGAATAGAGAGCAGAGAAAATCTATTTTGACTTCATAGGTTAATGTTCCCTCTCTAAAAGCAACGGTGTTTGTTTAAGTGAATGTAAATACTGGCTCTGGATCGATGGGAGTTTCTACAGTATTTCAGTGTTCTTCACACAGAAGCTTCCTTGAAACGTGTCTAAGATCAATGAATGTGCATCCAGGCACACTACAGTATGCTTTAACAGGCCTCAGGGATTTGTCATCTATCTTTGCTCCTAAAGACATACAGTACTGTATGATATCGATTAGGATCAGGCCAGATGTTCACTATAGATAGTGTAGATAGTGCAGGTTCACAGGACGAGGAGGAACCAGGAAACATGTGCAACTGAAATGCTGCTAGGATAATCTTATCAGGGCCCGAGACAAGGCATTTTCTTGCAGGTTCTTGACTTTAGACCCAGGTAGAGAGGAGACTTGAGGGCCTGTTCTCATTCTCAGCCTGGGTGCTCCGGTTGTGGAGGAAGGGGGCAGAGGATGCCCACCCTAACCCCAGGAACAGGGCTGTGGTTAGGCTTGACTCAGTCGTTCACAGTCTTTGATCAGACTTTCTAAAGGTGAGAAGGAATGTGGACTCTTCGTAGGGTGGTACATTTGGATCCAGTTGGCCTTCCTTCGTCTGAGGATTAGTTATCGTTTGGTTATCTCCACTGGGTGGCCCGGGAAAGACCATTCGTGGAGAATATTTCATCTCGCTCATGAGACAAAAACCACAGGGTCTGTTCCAAGAACTCATACTTTCCATGCATCATACATGAGAGCTCATTGATCGATCGTGGATGTCCATTTTGCATAATCAATTTTGTGATTTTAAATCAATCTCTGAAGAAAAGCCTGCTTTCTAGTGAGAGTACAGTAGCAGCCTATCATTCCATGATTACATCACAGAAGTGTTCTTATCATCTCAGAGGTTACAGGTTTTGAGATGACCTCAGTCCAGCACCTCTCACCTCAAGGACAGCAGATAGAAACCAAGGAGGTCTCGTATCAGTGGTTCCTCAGCTGGTGAGAGAGCCCAGATAAAACCCAGATGGGTGATAAGACAAGGGGGAGATGATCTGGCAGATACGGCTGTGCTCTGGGCTCAGAGCACAGTAGGATTACAGGGGATAGTTCAAGCAGCTCTGACAATGGCAGTGTAGTCTACGTGACACACAGGCATGTGCTGGAACTCTGGAGGATTCATCCGCTATAAAAGGAGCAGCGATACATGGGGTGGAGACATGGGTGGAGACATGGGGGAACATGGAGAGGAGAGGGGCTTTACAAATTGCCATTAGATCCCATTCTAGACTCCACAACTAGTGATAATAATGGTGGGGAGGAAGAGGAGGGTAGGGATGATCAGAGACGTTGTTAGACATAAAACTCTACTGGGGCACAGGCCCCTATTCAAATCCCTTTTTGGCTTGCTGCGCACAATGCACTACTAGGCTATAGAAACTCCCCTTGCTTGATTGGGATACTGCGTACATTTTTTTCCGGGATTATCAATCTAAATTAATGCACTGACTAATAAAGTAAATTGTTAAAACTCAAAATTTAGATTTTACTGGGGCACAGCAGATTTATACTGGGGCACCCGCCCCAGTATAAAGGGTCTAAGGACGCCCCTTGGGATGATGATGGCAAAAAGGATGATGGGTGATACACACATCACAGGTGGTTAAGGATGATGAGGGAGATGCAGATGGATGAGTGCAGAACTGGATGAAGGAGAATGCCAAAGTATTATCGTGTAAAATATTTAACAGACCGCTGTGGTGGGTGAGATGGCGAGGGCCAAACACGTATTCACAACAGGCCACTTTGTTCATGCAGTAAAGAGAGCTGTGTATCAGGAGAGCGGTTTACTGCCTCCAAAGAATTGGCCTTGAGAAAAGGCACTGTGCCCTGGCATGTGTTTATGAGGGCAATCTACAGTGCACCCACACACACACACACACACGCATACATACACACTCCAGGAACTCCCAATCACAAAAACTCAACATACTCTACAGATAAGAAAAACACATTGAAGAAAAACACATTCTCATTGCAGGGTTTTCTATCAGGAAGAATCCCACCTGGCTAATGCTAATAAAGATAGCATCTTTAATCATTTTATTATCCTTATTATCAAAAATGTGTATGTATCTGTGTGTGCAAGCGCAACACTGGAACATGACTACAAGTCATCTCCTTTTCCCTCTTTTTTTACCTTTGTCATAAAAAGCATCATCAAAAACACTATAAAACATGGTGATCGGACCATTTCATTACCAGGAAGTTATGTTTATGTTTACAACTTTATACCTTTATAAGGGGAAATCTAACATTGAGGCAAATGGAGGTAAAACTGTGCACTATTGCCGATCTCAATTCTTATATGCAGTTAAATAAAAACATGTGTTTTCTTGTTTGTGTTGAAATTGCTTTTAGAGCTAAATAGCATAATAGGAAACTACAGTTTGTGCGATTTTCCATATATTCCCATGCATGTCTACCAATTGCCAAGTATTTCGCCTTGTCCTTGGAAGAGAATCTGAACACCAAACAGCCCAGTCCCAGGTGTTGCAGTCTGCTTTCCCCCAGTTTCGCCTCCGGACTCATCGGCTCATCGATACCACACCCTGGTAGGGTGTGGTATCTTCTGCTATCGTACCAGAGTTAGCGTCATCATGACTTATCTAGTTTCTCTTCACCACCTCCAACTCATCTCCTAGATCTTAGTTCCAGATATAACCCTGGTTGTCTGCTTGTCTATCTGTTTGTATCCCTTTCCCTCTCTTTTATATATATTTAGACTTATTCTAGTCAAGGTTACATTTATAATAATTCATAATTACAAGCCTGTTATCTCTCTCTTATCTCTTCCATAGAGCCTAGAGGCAGATTATCAGCGGGACCATATCTGCCATGATTAAACCTTGACATCCCCAGAGATAGAAGGAGTTCTTGGTTTGCACCACAGACGGTGAGAGTATCTGTGGTTTGAATGGGTTTACACTCTGTGGTTGATTGCAAAACACATTCACAAACGGTGTTCCCTTGCCTGTCTCGGGTTATGCATGAGTCAGCAGTTGGTAAGTGTTGCAAGAATGAATGTTTGACGAGACTCGAATCATGTGGATTTGGTCTGTATGAATTGAATCCACAATGAGTAAGAGATCCTCCATTCTAATGTCTTCCACCAACTCTAATTATCTTCAATTGCGTTCTCTACCACATTTCTCCATCATTTCTGGGTGTTTGGCTGAACAGAGACAGTAACTGCCAGGGTGAATGTTTGAGTTTCATACCGCTGAGGCCAGGTTATGAGAAAGACATCAGGTAAACTCTCAATGAAACTCAAACAGCTGGAGTGCTCTTGGTGCAAAGCCACTGTACACGTGGGACTGTCTGCTGGAGGGACTGCAAGGCAATGCCATGTCAGTAACCTTCATGAATACACAATTCCAAACAAAGGCTCTCAATTTAAAGATTTGTTATACAGGCAATACAATTATTTTAGGCAGTGTGTGTCTGCTATTGATTTAGTCTAGCAACAGACAAGATAATGGAATATTAAACAGGACAGAGTTGATCATTGGAGTCCTAGAAAGAGTCTTATCTTTGTTACCATGGAGTTTCAGACAATCTTCTATTGACAATCCCAACAGTCTGCACCCTCCTTTCTCTCTGAATCATGGTTTTATGGTCATTGCAGGGGAATCTCTGTTGATGTCACATTCATAAGTGATATGTTTGTGTTCACTGACAATAAACATATTCCAAAAACAGTTTATGTATGCTAATTTATATTCTATATTTCATATCTACATGTTACCAACATGGGTCTCCCCTATTAGACATTCTCTGGTTTAGCGTTCAGTGATGACCACCGACATCCCATGATTTCCTATGAGAACTGCACTTGTAATTCTCACATTAAACTACGAGTTGGCGGTATTGAAGCGCAGCCCAATGGCGCTGTCGAAACAGTGGCCCTTAAAAACCCGTTCCATAGGGCTGCGCTTTACCATCGCCATCTGGTGGTTTACTGTGAGAACTGCACGTGTAATTCTCACTTTAGGACACTAGATGGCGGTATTGAAGCGCAGGCCAATGGCGCTGTCGAAACAGTGCCCCTTAACCCTTGTGTTATCTTCGGGTCATTCTGACCCATCAGTCATTGTGACCCACCGTCGTATTGCGACAACTTTACCGCATACAAAAACAAAGTGAAGCATTTTCTTTTAACCGTTGGGCTGTCTCAGACCCCCCACATTGCGAAGGTTAAAAGAAAATTATTTGTATTTGTTTTTGTATTGGGTAAAATTGGGTAAACACAACGATGGTTCGTTATGAACCTTTGGGTCATGTGACCCGAAGGCAGCACGAGGGTTAAAAAACCCGTTCCATAGGGCTGCTAGCAAAGAGTGACCAAAAGAACAGAAAATAACACACATTATGGCAGGACAGACCCTTTGAATGTTAGGGGAGGGGGTACACATTATATCAGATGAAAAACGGCCTGATATAATGTGTATCCCCTCTGGACAGGTGAACAAAGCAGTTAATTTAAAAGCCAGAGAACGGTGTTATTGTCAGCTTTTGTTTCCTTGTGTGGTTGTATGAACCTTTGGGCCACCGTATCTGTATCGCTGTATCAGCTATCTTGTCAAATATTTTACTATGAAATCAACACAAAACAATGTGTGGGGTTTTTTTCTTCGAAAAGGAACGTAACTTTACAGTCAAGATAAAAAATAGTTAATCTTTGTCCTCGAATAACTTCCCAATTGCTATATGTAACTTAGACCTTACAAACATGTCTGTTTACGGACACATGTTACGTATATAGTAGGCGACGACAGAGAGAGTGCGCGGGGTATGTTGAACTGTTTCGCGGGAGATGCTGTGGTTGTGCGAAAGCATAATACTGTAAGCTGTCAACAGTAAAACCACGTTTTCTGCAACTTTCACAGTCATTTGCGCAGTAACCAAGGTAAAATACGATCGATGTTTTTCTTTCGTTAGTCCTATGCGATTGTTCACAGTAAAATGCTGTAGCTAGCTACAGTACCCCGGCTTGGCTGCAGCAGAATAGCTTGTTTAGCTACGCAACGCTACAGTTCGCCAATTACTGTAGCTTGCAAGTGAGCCATATAGTACCCATGATGGGTACTATATGGCTCAACAACGAGCTAGCAAGCTAGATCGAAGAGACAGCTTGCAAGTGAGCCATATAGTACTATATGGCTCACTTGCAAGCTTTCCATGACTCAACTCTTCGATCTAGCTTGCTAGCTCGTTGTTTAAAATTAGCGACATTATCCTAACTTAAGTTACAGTGCCTCTTACTGTAATCAAAATATTGAACATTGCATGCCAACGCTTGGACGGTAAAGAGTGGACAGCGGTCTTTGACTTTGCATGGAAGCTTTTAGCAACTCGAGTAAAGTTGAGGTTTATCTGTCCCCTTGTCTCTAGAGCCATGTTCTCCGAACTCAGCGCCCAGGGGGAGGGCTCGTCCTCCCTGCTTTGTCGACCTGGCTCGGAGGAGAGGGGCCCCGTGTTCGAGCGGGTGGAGCCAGCCTTCTCTCCCTGCGCAGAGCGCTTCAAGTTGGGGGAGCGGAGCTTCAATCGCCAGTATGCTCACATCTACGCCACCAGGCTAATGCAGATAAACCCACTGCTGACCGAGAGAGCCAAGCAGAAATGGGGTGGGTGCTGGTGTTTGCGCTCTCACATACTGTAACTACTAATCACATATCTCTGGCCCAAATCTATCTGAAATGTTCTCACTCACTCACTCTCTCTCAGGAGATGACGTCCTGATGAGGAAACTTTGCGACCTGCAGATGGGAGAGCAGTGTTGCATTGTGGGAACCCTGTTCAAGCACATGGAGCTGCAGCCGTCCATTCTGAAGGAGATCAGCGAGGAGGTGAGAAGCACCGTGGCTCCCATTGTGGAACTATCCTTTCCTTCTCTTCCTCACTCTCTCCCATCTCTTTTTTTCCCCTTCTGTCTCCCAGCACAACCTCCTTCCCCAGCCGGCACGCACCAAGTACATCAGCCAATCAGACGAGCTGATACTGGAAGATGAGCTGCAGAGGATCAAGCTGGAGGGGAACATCAACGCAGACAAGTTTGTCACAGGTCTTGTCCGCCCCCCGTGCTCGCCCTGACTTAGGAGAGAGGACGCCTCAGGACCTGAGGGCGATCAAACCACTTTGTTTTGAAGACAAACTCCATGGCGACCTTGTGACTAAGTATTCTCTCTCTCTCTCATCTCAGGTAGTGTGATTGCAATATACGGGGCAGAGAAGAATTATGGGAAGTTCACTGTGGACGACTTCTGTACGGCCGACCTCCCCCCTCAGTCCCCAAGGCCAACGCTAAACTCAGACAGGTACACACACATTTCTGACTGGTTCCCACACATATTCTGGTAGTGTGTGTGTGTGTGTCTCCAGTGATGGAGGTGTGACTCTGAGCTGTGTGGTTGCAGGTTTGTGCTCTTGGCGTCCGGCCTGGGTCTGGGCGGCAGCAACGCAGACAGCATGCTGGCTCTACAGCTACTGGTCGACATGGTAACGGGCCAGCTGGGAGACCAGGGCGAGCAGAGCGGCGCGGCGACCATCTCCAGGGTGCTCCTGGCTGGGAACCTGCTGAGTCAGAGCACCCAGGACAAAGACGCCTCCACCAGGGTGAGGGGACTGATTTAGACGTGACACCCCTTGGGTTGAAAGACTGTCGGTTTTGTCATGGAGAAGTTGACGGAGGTCCTTGTGTCCTCTCCCCTTCCTCTCCCCTTCCTCTCCCCTTCCTCTCCCCTTCCTCTCCCCTTCCTCTCCCCTTCCTCTCCCCCTCCTCTCCCTCTCTTCTCCCTCTCCTCTCCCTCTCTTCTCCCTCTCCTCTCCCCTCAGGCCAAGTACTTGACTAAGAAGACCCAGGCAAGCAGTGTGGACGCCATGAAACTGCTGGACGAGATGCTGCTCCAGCTAGTGGTGAGAAGATGAGGAGAGGGGAGGAGAGAGGGGAGGAGAAAGGGGAGTGAGGGAGGAGATGAGAGAGAGGAGTGAGGGAGGAGAGAGGGACAGAATGGGAAAGGGGCGTGTAAAATATACAGAAATGGAGAAAAGGCTGGTACATTTATAACTTGCCTTGCCCAAAATTGTGTTGAATTCAGGCAAACATAGTTGCCTAAACGTTCTGGTTGTTGCTGTTGATAGTTGACTGTGTGTTTGCCCCCCCTCCCCCTCCAGGGCTCAGTACCAGTGGATGTGATGCCAGGCCAGTATGATCCCACTAACTTCACCCTCCCCCAGCAGCCCATGCACCGCTGCATGTTCCCCCTCTCCTCCCCCTACCCCACCCTGCGGCTGGTCTCCAACCCGTACCAGGCCGACCTGCACGGGCTCCGGTAGGCACACACACACACACACACACACACAAACACATTTCTGTCTGTCATTGTCATTTACTCTTTCCCTCTCACACTCACTTAACTTTTCCATTCTCTTGCTTGCTTTTCACTCTTTGTGTCAATCCCACACACACAATGCAAGAAGCCCTACTGTTCTCAGGTCTAACATGTGACGGTTGAATATGACAGTGTGTGTGTGTGTGTGCTGAGTGTCCCTGTGGTGGCGTCCGTAGCTTCCTGGGGACGTCTGGTCAGAATGTGTGCGACATTAAGAAATACAGCAGCATGGATGACCATCTGGAGATCCTGGAGAACACACTCCGTCTGAGGCACCTGGCCCCCACCGCACCCGACACACTGGGTAACACACACTCACACTCACTCACACACTCTCTCACACACTCTCTCACTCACACTCACTCACACACTCTCTCACACACACTCTCTCACTCACTCTCACACACACACACTCACACACACTCACACACACTCTCTCACTCACTCTCACACACACACACACTCTCTCTCTCACTCACACACACTCTCTCACTCTCACTCACACACACACACACACACTGGGGGGTCACGGTATGTTCTGACTCCTCTCTCTTTCTCAGGCTGCTATCCGTTCTACCAGAAGGATCCTTTCATCCTGGAGGAATGTCCTCATGTCTACTTCAGTGGCAGCGCCCCCTCCCTCCAGTGCAAACGCATCACAGGTCTGACTCTAGTCTCTAACTGCTCTGAATCGTCTCTAACTGCTCTGACTCTCTAACTGTCCTGACTCTAGTCTCTCTGCCTCATCTGTCTCCTTTCTGTCATCGTTCTAACTCTGTCTCCCTCTCCACCTCACCATTCCAGGTTCTGACGGTCAGGAGGTCCTCTTGATAGCTATCCCAGAATTCTGCAGCACACTGACGGCCTGTCTGGTGAACCTGCGCACGCTGGACTGCGAGCCAATCAGCTTCTCCTCCTTTTCCGCCAACGACGACGAGGACAGCGAGATGAATATCAGCCACTGAACAACTTGTCACACACACACACACACTCTCCTGTGCTGGCTGTTTTTCTTTGCATACTGTTCACCAGCTGTGATCAGGCATCAATATGAATGCTGTTGTACAGCATCATAATAGAGCACTGTAGTCTCAGAATACACCTTTAACTGAAGCCTGTTACAATCTGCGCTGGATTCTATAATATATGCTCATCAGTCACATGGATTATTAAAGTTGTATGGGTTTGTATGTGGAAATCAAGTATGTCTGCCCACATGGCAGAATGTCAATGTGTCATATATGGGAATAACAGAAATGCGAGTCCTGTACTTAAACAAACCTTTATTACTTGAACAAAATAACATGTCTTCTGATTTTGAGCTTATTGTAGAACAACGCTTAAGAATGTCAGTTTCCTCACCCTTCAGGAAACATTCTCATTGTCTCCACATCTGTAAATCAATGTTGTGTTGTTGGATGAAAGAAATGTAAGTAAATCAACTCTCTTTTATAAGATCTAATGTTTGCTGCTGTTTTGTGTCGTGTGAAAGGCTGACAGTAAGACACAGTTTCTACATGGCAACCAGCGTATCTCCATGGCAACCAGCGTATCAACATTACCAGAACCTGTCTGAAATACATTCACTTCGAGCAGTACAGCCAGGACCCTACAGGTCCTGAAGACCACTAGTTTAATTCTATAACCCCTCCCCTTCCTGTCCCACACTATAGCCCCTCCCCTTCCTGTCCCAGATCATTGCCCTGCTCCCTGCCCCCTCAGGGGGACTCCACCCCCTTCTGGAACCTTCTCTGTATCAACACATCTGAGACAGACTGAGAGGACCTACGAGAGGGAGAAGGACAGGTGTGTGTGTGCGTGTTAACAGATCAGACTACTGGAACAAAGGGGAAGTGATAACTGTATGTGTGTGTGTGTAATAGCTGGACCAGTTCCTTGGTTTCTTCAGTAATCATCGACCTTAATCTCGTAGTTGTAATCCAGGATGGAGTCGGTGAACCCTTCCGACGTCGACTTGTCCCACGGGAAGTCGTACCAGGCAGTGGTGCTCTCTGTCGTCGTGGCGACCGTCGTGGTTGTCGGGGGCGACGTGGTCGTGGCCCTCATCAGTCTCTCCTGCCGTAGGCGGCGTAGCCGGGCGAGACGAAGCTTCCTCAGGCGCATGCGCCGCATCTCGGGATCTATGGGGAAGCCTCCGTTGCGCCTGTTGCCGCCGACAACTGTGTTCCGGGGTGCGCCGCTGTTACCGTGGCTGAGCAGGCGGATGGGTTTGTTGCCGTGCAGGGCCATGATCTGTTGATTGACACATCGGTTGACAGATACATGAGAAGGAAGGGCTTTGAGAAGGAGTCTGGATGTAGAGAGGGAACTGAGGGAAGAGGGAACGACAGGAGAGACTGGAGGAAGACCAGGACCAGGGAGACCCCCAGGGAGACCAGGGAGATCCCCAGAGAGACCAGGGAGATCCCCAGGGAGATCCCCAGGGAGATCCCCAGAGAGACCTAGGAGATCCCCAGAAAGACCAGGGAGACCCCCAGAGAGACCAGGGAGATCCCCAGAGAGACCAGGGAGACCCCCAGGGAGACCAGGGAGATCCCCAGAGAGACCAGGGAGATCCCCAGGGAGACCAGGGAGATCCCCAGAGAGACCAGGGAGACCCCCAGAGAGACCAGGGAGATCCCCAGAGAGACCAGGGAGATCCCCAGAGCGACCAGGGAGACCCCCAGAGAGACCAGGGAGATCCCCAGAGAGACCAGGGAGATCCCCAGAGAGACCAGGGAGACCCCCAGAGAGACCAGGGAGATCCCCAGAGAGACCAGGGAGATCCCCAGAGCGACCAGGGAGACCCCCAGAGAGACCAGGGAGATCCCCAGAGAGACCAGGGAGATCCCCAGGGAGATCCCCAGGGAGATCCCCAGAGAGACCAGGGAGATCCCCAGAGAGACCAGGGAGATCCCCAGAGAGACCAGGGAGATCCTGAGGGAGACCTGGGAGATCCCCAGAGAGACCAGGGAGACCCCCAGGGAGACCAGGGAGATCCCCAGAGAGACCAGGGAGATCCCCAGTGAGACCAGGGAGATCCCCAGGGAGATCCCCAGGGAGATCCCCAGGGAGACCTAGGAGATCCCCAGAGAGACCAGGGAGATCCCCAGAGAGACCAGGGAGATCCCCAGAGCGACCAGGGAGACTCCCAGAGAGACCAGGGAGATCCCCAGAGAGACCAGGGAGATCCCCAGGGAGATCCCCAGAGAGACCAGGGAGATCCCCAGAGAGACCAGGGAGATCCCCAGAGAGACCAGGGAGATCCCCAGGGAGACCTAGGAGATCCCCAGAGAGACCAGGGAGACCCCCAGAGAGACCAGGGAGATCCCCAGAGCGACCAGGGAGATCCCCAGAGAGACCAGGGAGATCCCCAGAGAAACCTAGGAGATCCCCAGAGAGACCAGGGAGATCCCTACACAGACCGTTGGCTCACCTGTTTGATGCGGTCCCAGTTTGACTTGGCAAGGGTGAAGCTGCAGGCGGTAGCTCCAGGCTCGTAGCCCACCACACACAGCTTGGTGAGGGGGGAGAAGCCTTCGGCCCGTACCGTCACCCGGTATTCCCCCGGGTTCAGCAGGCGCCAGTAGTCCCCAGACGCTCCTAGTGGGGCGGGGGGGGGGGGGGGGGGGGGTCAAGGGTCATGGTTAGGGTTAGGATATATATTGTCCCCCAAAATTTCAACCTGGGGATTAAGGTTTGGGTTAGGGTCACGGTAGCATTTTACATAAAGTATAAATCTGATCTATTGACCTGTGGTGACATCATGGCTGACCCCCTCCACGGAGACAGTGGCGTTGCCGAGGGCGTTTCCTTCCTGGTCCTTGACTATGCCCCGTATTCCACGATGCACCTGGCAGAATGGGAGGGGGGGGGGGTCTTAGTTAGTGTAACACCCTCCTGCTGCCTGTCCATGCTGAGAACAGACGTGCATGTGTGTGTGTGCATGTGTGTGTGTGTGTGTGTGTGTGTAAGAGAGAGACACACCTGCTCCATGAAGATGAGCATGGCCTCCCTGTTATTCTCCCATTCCGACAGCAGCTCAGTCTGGTGAGGGAACTTGTCACAGCCCAGGAACATGGACAGCTCAAAACAGTTGGTGTGCAGGTAGCTGAAGTCATTCATGCCTGGGGAGGCAAAGAGAGAGGGTGAGAGGTCGCGGAGGAGGAGAGCAGGAAAGAGGGAAGAGAAGGAGGAGAAAAAAAGGGACAGAAGAAAAGGAAACTAAATTGCAATCCGGGCCTGGAACATTCCGCACACCAAGCAGGAAGTCCGCACTCACTTCCTGCGACGGGTTTCCACTTGGCCCGGTTGACGATCCCCTGCCCTCCGGTGACGTCGTTGCCGTGGCAACCGCCGTGGTGGGAGCGCGTCATGCCCAGGTGGGTGGAGGCGTAGGAGATGGCCAGCCACCTGAAAAGGGATGCGTCCGCCGTGGCTCGCGGCTCGTCCTCCGGCTCCGAGTCCTGGTAGCCCCCTCGCCCTCTGTCATCCTCCTCCTCCTCCCTCTGCCCGTAGCCCTCGTGGCCCCCATGCTCGTACCCCCCGTGCTCGTAACCTCCGCGGTCGTACCCTCCGCGCTCATAACCTCCGTGGTCGTACCCTTCGCCCCCGTGGCTCTCGTGCCCGTAGCTCTCGTGTCCGTGTCCGTGTCCCTGTCTTCTCCAATCCTCCTCTGGCTCCTCCCTGTGTCCCCGGTCCCTCCAATCAGGCTCCTCCTGGTAGCCCCGCTCCCACTCCGTCACGTCGTAGCCCTCCTCCTCGTATCTTGAAACAGGAAATACAAACACTGCCCTTTACGCCAGGCTCTGACACAGACAGACAGTTCCTCTCCTTGACGTTTTGGAAGCTGGACCTTTCAAGAGTTCGTTATTGAGTGTAGAGAGACCTCCCAAAAAACTGAAAGAGACGGGAGACAATGTTGGAAAAAGAAGGGGTGAGGAGCCAGGAGAGAGGGAGGAAGGAGAGACGAGATCCTACTGTCTCTTCTTGCGGCTGTGTGTCCTCTGGTCGTGGCTGTCGGCTTTCTTGGCCAGGCGCATGTTGTCGTAGGGATAAGCCACGACCTTCTCCCCGCCCTGCAGGTTGGCGCCCAGCACGAACGGGATGCTCTCCATCCACGAGATGATGTGCCGCGTCTCCACGGAGATCTGTAACAGAAGGGATGGAGGACGTCGTCAGGTGGCTAGGATGTCAAAAGCTCACAGTATGTTGAAACACACACACACACACACCGAACTGTTCCCCTCCAGGTCTCCAGGGATGGGGACGTGGTGGTTGGGGGTGATCTTGGGCACCATGCCCCGGTCCTCGGCCTCCCACAACACACTGTTCAGGTCTGGAAAGTTCTGGAAGATGTCGTGTCCATCTGCGGTCCAGTGGCCGGTGGTCCATCCACTCAGCTCTGAACCCTGAGGGAGAAGAGAGAGACAGAGAGAAAAAGGTCGAGAGACAGTTGATGCAAGTGAAATAGAGTCAGGTGGCTGAGCGGTTAGGGAATTGGGCTAGTAATCCGAAGGTTGCTGGTTCGAATCCCGGCCGTGCAAAATGACGTTGTGTCCTTGGGCAAGGCACTCTACTTGCCTCGGGGGAATGTCCCTGTACTTATTGTAAGTCTCTCTGGTTAAGAGCGTCTGCTATATGTCAATGAAATAGCTTTTTCCCGTCAAGTTCTTGTGTGGTAGCTTCTAAATGGTCAATTGACCAGTCTAGAACAGCATTTCCCGGAACGGTTTCCTAAAACAGTCTGCTTTTAGTTTATCATACCGAGAGGTGTACCTGAATACACAGAAGTGCCAAAATAAACAGAAATATAAAGGTGCGACTTACTGCAAGGAGGGCCTTCTCCTGTCCGTCAGGGTTGAGCGAGGGCACCAGGTGTATGCGTATTCCCTCCACCAGGCGGCGCACTCGCGGGTTCCCGTCCTTGTACTCCTTACACAGGTACTGCATCAGAAGCAGAACCATCTCCCGACCCACAGCCTCGTTACCGTGGAGACCCGCTGTGAAACGGAACTCCGGCTCACCTGAGAGGAGAAACAAATGTATATATAATACAGTGTACTGTATTATATACAGTCCGTACAAAATTGTTCAGTCCATGATGATGATGACCATAATATATATATATTTTCATTTTCCAAGATACGCAGGCTATATCATACGCCCATATTCATTGATTGTATTGCACGCAGTGCCAGAAGAGGCTGTAGGAATAACGGCTCCTCTCGTTACTAAATTGACCAATCAGAATGGATGTTTTATATTGCAACGTTTGGTCTCTGTCAAAACCGCGTCCAAAAAAGGAAGAAGGAAATAACCAATAAGCATTGAGCTACTTATCTTAAACCAATTAGCTTAATTGGAAATAGGAAAGTTATCTTATTACACAACAGGGAGGATGGGACAGTTTTGGTGGAACTTTCTGTCGTGTTGTTTACAGCAAAAAAGAACGTAATCTTCAATTAAATTAATTAAATCTACAAATGGGTGAGTAGAAACGTTAGACCGAATGGGGCCCTCCATTCATACTTTAATAAATGATTGTATTGGGTTGATAATAGTCTGTAGTCAACACTGTAATTTGTTCTAATAATTTTCTACTTTGAGTGTTGATAATGGGATATGAGAATGATTTAGTGTTGCAGTCTGTGGTGTTTCTGTGGCCCGACCTGTCTCATGCTCTGTGGGGTTGTCAGACAGGACCATGGCCAGGATGTCCCGTCCCTCAGAGCTGAGGCCCAGACTGTAAACACTGGTGATGTTGGGACACTCGTCACCCACAGACTTCATCAGCTGCACAGAGAGAAAGAGAGACAGAGAGAGAGGAAGAGAGAGAGACAGAGAGACAGCACACAGAGACAGAGAGACAGAACACAGTGTTATATCATATATAACAAGACTGCGGATTCGAAGATGACGTGAATAAGACAATTGAGGAGGTGCTGGTCTTCTTGGTAGTCATGTGAGCTGTTGGGTGATTGTGTGAGGTGTCCCAGATCGGCGCTCACCGTGACCATGGCAGAGTAGTTGTGGTGTCTGAAGTCCAGGTAGTCTACCGGGGTTACTTCATTCTGTCTGTAGTGGACAGCATCTGGATCTGATGGGACGGACACACACAGTGATGAGGCGTCTGTGTCTGTGTGTATGTGTTTGTGGAGAAAGAGACTGAGTGTGTGTTGGTGTGTGTGGGAAGGGGATTTACAGTGTGTGTGTGTGTCAGTGTGTGTCTCACCAGGCACAGGGCAGCCCAGGACCTCCAGTCTCATGCACAGACTGCCATTCCAGCTCTGAGGGATCACCCTGATGTAGCGCGCCAACATGGGCATAGCAAACTGGTTCAGCACCGGAGTGTCCATGTCACTGTTCCCAAAGAACAACTACACGTGCAGGGAGAGAGGGGCGGGGGGGTTGATTGGAGCAGTATGATTGAAGCTGTATGATTGGAGCTGTATGATTGGAGCTGTATGATTGGAGCAGAATGATTGGAGCTGTGAGATTGGCCCAGTGAGAGCCTGACTCACCCAGTCAGAGTAGCCGTCATGGATGGTGATCCACTCTCTGCTGTCATTACTGAAGGCTACGAAGTACGACGTCACAAAGTCTGTCCTGCAAGGTTAGGTCACAAGCTCACACACAGGTAATCACCACAACCATTTACTCTGTGTGTGTGTGTGTGTGTGTGTGTTGTCCTACTCGTTGCCGGAGTCTCGTCCCTGGGTGATGACCCCGGTGAACTCCGTGGCTCTCCGACCGTCAATCTCAAACCAGTGGATCTTATCCTCTGGGTTTGCACACCAGGCCCCGCCCCTCATGTCGTCCTCATCTTCAGAACCCTGGGAACCATGGAATCCACACCAGAGTTCTATAAAGTCTGATTCTGTTACGCCCAACCGAATCTGATACCTGGCATCTAGCCATTGAGATCATCACATTGTGGCTGTCAACTATAGATATGTGATAAATCACCCACAATCAATAGCATCAAGATCATCCAAAAAAGCAGAGTAATCTTCATGTAGTGAACAGCCAGACCACAGCCAGGCTTAGCTATATTGATTTGAGCAGACAGGTAACTTGGACCTGGTTGTGGTTGTGGTACCTGCATGTTGAGTCGGGCCCTGTGTGTGGAGAAGCGGTACTGAGACACGGAGGAGGACAGGAGCTGATCTGCCTCCACCTTGTGAGACTCCATCCCTAGAGGAGGACATTCTGAGAACGCACACACACACACACACACAGGCACACATACACACAAAGGGGTTATATAAGGAATACCTCATCCATGTTGGACTGGCTGGGTGTTAGTGACTGGTGCCAGGTGCCAGTCATGTCCATGACTTACTCTTTGGCTCTTTAAAGATGCGAGGTCTCTTCTTGGCTCTCTCCTCCTGCTCTCTCCTTCTCTGCGCTCTCTCTGTCAGCAGGAACACAACCACCACCTGTCAATCACTCCACAACTCCATCACTTCCTGTTCTCTTCTGCTCTGCACATCAACAGTGTTGACCTAGTTGGGCTCTGGCTTTGTGATTGATAGTGCATGCATGAATGCACACACACACACACACACAGTTACAGTTGAGAAGCCATCGTCACAGACACTTTGTTAACCTTGTGACCTTCTAACGTTACTCTTGAGCTGGGAAAGACATATCTTCCCTGCTGTGATTGGCTGAACCACCACACAGGATGTACCCCGCTGACACCTGTCGTATATCATTGGTTCCTGGCTCCAACCAGCCTCTAACAACAGCCTTTGAGACCAATGACTTCCCTTTCAGTAGATTCAAGCACTATGAGGTCTGAGTCTTTAACTATCCTCAAACACCAGCCTCTAACACAAACCTCCATGAGGTCAGTGACTAGTCTTTAACTAGCCTCAAACAACAGCCTCCAACTCCAACCTCTAAGCCTGTGGCTGTGGCTGTGGCTCTGAATGACTAAAAATGACTAAATGTCTAAGCAGTCCAGATTGGCCTCTAACACCAGCCTCTAACCTCACATCGTGTTTACCTCACCGTGCAGGGTGACGCGCCGTAGCAACACGTGGCAGCTGCAGCTGGTGCTCATCTGTGTAGTAACTCCATCACGGTGTTCACTCCCCCAGACCTGGTGTCACCCTCTCTCCTCTGCCACCCCCCCTCTCTGTTTCTCTTTCTCTCTCCGTCTCTCGCCCCTGCCTCTCCTTGCCTTGCCTTCCTGGCCTCCCCCGGGTCTCTCCCTAACTCTCGCTCTCTCGCTCTCTCACTCTCTCTCTCTCTCTCTCTCTCTCTCTCTCTCTCTCACTCTCTCTCTCTCACTCTCTCTCTCTCTGTCTCTCTCTCTCTCTCTCTCTCTCTCTCTCTCGCTCTCTCACTCTCTCTCTCTCACTCTCTCTCTCTCTGTCTCTCTCTCTCCTCCAGTCCTGTTGGGATACCTCGTATCACTTTCAACAGGTAATCACTCCACCCCGGGGCTCCCTTCACATTCCCTATCAACACACAACACACACACACACTGTTTGCAGTGTGTGAACTCTCATGTGAACCCTGCAAGTCGTAGCAAGAGGACTGTAAGTCTGTGTCAGACCTGTGCCTGTGTCAGACCTGTGCCTGTGTCAGACCTGTGCCTGTGTCAGACCTGTGCCTGTGTCAGACCTGTGCCTGTGTCAGACCTGTGCCTGTGTCAGACCTGTGCCTGTGTCAGACCTGTGCCTGTGTCTGTGAGTGATGATGCAGGCATGTGATGATGCTAGATGCTAGGAGCACGGTTGTTACATTCTGATGAAGAGTGGATGTGTGGTAGATCATGAAGGGGATTTACACTGGGCTGGGAGCGAGTCTGGACTACTCACCCTGCTCCTCTCTCTCTCTCTCCTTCTCAAGTCTCTCTCTCTCTTTCTTTTCGTCCTCCTTGTTTGCTGTGGAATGAACGAGAGGTAAACAGGATTGAGATTCTCATGAAACACCCCAGATTTCAGCCCAGATTTCAGCCCAGATTTCAGCTTTGCATGTCTGTTTCTGCTTCAACTTTCTGGTGAAAAGCTATGTACATTTCGCAAACAATGTAACCTATGCAATACATGTAATTTACACTAATTGCATAAACATACATGGAGCCTTCACTTAATTTAGAATTTATAGAGTTAAAATGTGTGTTGGAAGTGTTTAGTTTGCTAATCTGTAAAAGGTTAGCGGTCTGTTTTTCGTTATTTCTTTTGTCTGGCTTTACTCAGTCTGTTTGTCAGTTTGTATCATAGTTCTTGGTTTCAGCACAGTCAAACTTGCTGCAGTTTCTACATCAGAAAATAAACATGGAATTCAGAACAGTCTTGAGGTTGTTCTCTGGATTGTTCCTGAGGATTGAGCCGGATCCTTACAGTACATCGTATGTAAAGTCTATCTAATCACTGTTACTGGATGGTCACGTTAGAAACTTTGATGCGCACGTGTGGGCCAAAGTTAGGGTTAAGGGATAGGGAAAACAAGACTTTGAATCCCCACAAAAATAACCAGGAAAACTGTGTGTGTTTGTGCGTGTGTGTGCGTGTAAACTTACGTCGTCCATAGTCATACTCATCATACCAGTTGCGTTCAAAGGGAGGCTCAGCAGAGGGCAGCTCTGTTTGAAGAGACAAAACAAATGTACCTTCACTTGAACAGAACTCTGCACCCAGACACCAGATGGGGGACAGCCCAGCTACTGTACACACACACTACATGCTGTGGATTTTACGCAAGCTTTTTACAAGATCATTTTTCATAAGCTCTCTGAAGCTATACAGTCACGTCTCCGGGCAGAGAAAAGCAGCCCAAGTGTGTCTGCTAAATTACTAAACTTTGTTCGCTCCACAACAGATGTTGTGGGTTTGTGCGATTACTGTTACACCCAGGCTCTCAACAATCTAGTTAAACGTTTACATCAGAAGCATTTTCAACTTTAGACTCATCTAATGAAGGGGCGTTTAACCTCACAGCAAAACCATGAAACTCTTCAGGCAGTGTGGCACCAGCCGCCCCCTCCACCCCACACACACACACACACACACTCTCTAAGGAGAAGAAGTGTCTAGCCACACACACACACTATGATTTTGCCCCCGTGGTCTAGATCGGGGACGGTCTGGTGGGTTGATTGTTTGAGAGTGTTGCAGAAAGTAGGTGTGACTGCAGCGTAAGTCACCTGTGATGGTGAAGTCTTCCTTGTCTGTGGGGCTCACCTCCTCCCCCTCCGGGAAGGGAAGCTGCTCAGGAGCCTCGACTGGGAGAGGGGGAGAGGGGGAGAGGGAGGAGATGAGGGAGATTCATAGAGTAAAAAGTCAGAGAAAGAGAGAGTGGAGAGAAAAAGAGAATGTATGGAAAAGAAAAGTGACACAGAGCAAAGGGAGGAGGAAGGAAAGAAAGAAAGAGAGAGAGGTAGTGGAAAAATTAACTCTCTGTAATGAAACAGTGTTGAGTGTATCACATAAAGTCCGGTCAGATGAACTCTGACAGTCCCAGACTCTTTCCATGATCTGCACTGATGGAAACAACCTGTCAGCCCTCACAGAGTCCAGGTGGATTAGAGAGGAGGGAGGGAGGGAGAAAAGAAGAGAGAGGAAGGCATGGAGAGGGAAGAAAAGTGACAGACAGACACACAGACACACAGACAGACGTACATATACACAGACAGACAGACAGACGTACATATACACAGACATATACACAGACACAGACAGACAGACGTACATATACACAGACATATACACAGACATATACACAGACAGATACACAGGCACACAGACAGACGTACATGTGGCGTCCCAGTAGTCTCCGTCGTCGATCTTCACCTTCTCGTCCACCACAGTGGGGAAGACTGTGGTCTCCTCTCCTCTCCAGTAGTCGTCGTAGGGGTCTGTGACCGGGGTGTCGGTCTCCTCTGTCCCCTCTTCAGGCTTCCAGTAGTCGTCGTAGGGGTCTGTGACCGGGGCGTCGGTCTCCTCTGCCCCCTCCTCGGGCTTCCAGTAGTCGTCGTAGGGGTCTGTGACCGGGGCGTCGGTCTCCTCTGCCCCCTCCTCGGGCTTCCAGTAGTCATCCTCTGCAACGCACAAACGGACAGGGAGGTTGTGCGTGTGTGTGTGTGTGTGTGCGTGCGTGCGTGTGGAGATCTTGAGGCTCACCTTCATCTGGGAAGGGGTAATCTGGGTAAGCCTCAGGCTCCGTGGGCGGTTCAGTTGGAATCACTGAGAGGACAGACAGGCAGACAGGCAGACAGACAGACAGACAGGCAGACAGAGACATAACATGTTAAGCAATGCTTAAAATATCAAAGGGAATGATTCACTGAGGACATACCTACACTCACTCACACAGACACCATACCTGGCTCTGTGGTGGGGAGAGGGGTGGTGGTGGGGACAGGGGTGGTGGTGGTGGGGATGGTGGTGGGGGGCACCTTGCCCTTGCGTCCTTTCTCCTTCTTCTTCTTCTCAGTCTTGGGCTTTTTCGTGGAACCCGGCTCCTTGTTCTTCTTCTTGTCTTTCTTCTTTTTCTCTTTGTCCTCCTGCGGGGCTCTTCTCAGCCTACCTGTGGGGGGGGGGACATGTGGCTCATTATTACAGTGTGTGTCTGTGTGTGTGTGTGTCTGTGTGTCTGTGTGTGTGTGTGTGCGCGAGGCAGAGAAAATCAAAAAGGCCAAAAAGAAAAAACAGCTGGGCTTGCACCCGCCCACAGACACACACACACACACCTCGACCGTGAATCACACGGACAGACCGGAAGCAAGAAGACACCAAAGGTTCCTATCAACAGCAGAGACAGACAGACAGAGAGATGTTGAGGGCTGACTTGATGCCAGTGAAAGGGTGTGCCAGTGAGTTATACGACTGGGGGCTGGCCTCTCCTGGCCTCTCCTGGCCTCTCTCAGGGCCTTCACGTCTGGCCCTGCCTCAAATGATACACTGCCAGCCCAGGTCCACAGCAGAAGCAGCATCTAGCTCATAAATCCCTCAGGCCGCGGTCCTCCGCTCTGAATGTGTGCAAGTCCCTAAGAGACAACATCCCTACCACGCCGTATTTCTGTTGCATAGGACCTTCCGGAATATTCTGAGCTTGTTCTGTGGTCTCCAGTCATCCTGGATTCGAGCTCAGTCAGTGGAAAAGAACTGATTAGTCAGAATCTGTCTGCAAGATGCTCTGGCCAGCAAAGCTATCTGCCCTGACATTGGCTGCTCTGGCCTCAGTCTGGGCCAACGTGCTTCTTTTCATGTTTATCCCCAGATGTCTGTCTGTGTGTGCGTATGTGTGTGTGTGTGTGTGTGGGGGGGGGGGGGGGGTGAGAGAGAGAGGTAAGTCTAGGAGTCGTAGACAGGTGAGTATATCTGGACTTTCTCAACTCTGATGGATGCCTGGAATGTGTGTGTGTGTGCTTGTCATTCATTCAGCTTAACTTGTCATAGAGTAAGTAATTCAAGATGTAGGGTTAGCGCTCAAGGCCAGTCATCTTTCATTCATTCCCCCTCCACCTTCTCAGTGTCTGGTAATGTAACAGAAGAATGTGTACTAACTCAGTCATAACAGACTTCTTATTCATCATGAACCACTTGTAACATTAAGATGTGTCAGCGTAGTAAAGCAGACTTGATTCTCCTTACCTGCCAGGGTCTTCTCCTCTGCGACCTCTCTGGCCCTCCTGCTCCTACCTTGGGGGTCCACCTCCTCCAGAGCAGCCTCTTCTCTCCCTGGATCCTTCTGCACCTCCAGGGTCTGGAGCACCTCCATTCCCCCCTCCCCCCTCCCCATCTCAGGGGCCATGGAGATGACCCCCCCTGCGCTGTGCCCCCCCCGGGGCAGCAACACACAGCACACGGCCAGCAGAGCCCAGCTCACCAGCGCAGCCTCGCCCCCCCTCATCCTGCCCACGTTGCTCTTCCCTACCTCGGGGTTCTACGCTTGCAAAGTTCCACCGTAGGATTCTGCTGTTGACGAAAGTTCAACCAGACACCTCAGCTGAGTGTCTCGGCCAGGGAATCTTCCTCTGTGTTCCAGAACGGTGTCTCGCCGTGTTCCAGTTCCGAACGCTCCAGATAGCAATCCTCTTCAGCGTTCTGTGGCGTTGTTCTGTGGTTTAGGGTTCTGTGTTAACACCCCCAAGCTGCCTGGCTTTTGAGTTCCTCCCCTCCTCCCTGGTGTGGAAGTTTCTGGAGTTCAACACATGCAAGCCTTCACCAGACCCAGACTGAGAGACTGAGACTGGGCTGGACAGGGAGGAGGGCAGGGGGGGGGGGGAGGGAGGGAGGGAGCGAGGGAGCAGCCCAGTCACTCATCTAAAAGACAGAGGAGATGGGAGATTACGGTGCAGGTCAGCTGCAACAACAAAGATGAGAGGGTCAGAAGCAGCCCCGCCCTGCCTGACGAGTCTGAACAGGTGCAAAGATCACACACCGAACTGAGCGAGGGAGGAGAGGAGGAGGGAGGGGAGAGAAGGGTGAGGAGGAGAGGTTGAAAGAGGAGGCTAGTAGGAGGCAGAGGATGAGGAGGAGGGGGAAGGGAAATTCACAATTATAATAGGTTTACAGAGAGGGAGACTTCCAAACCAACACCACACACATGCAGGAAGGGACAGACTCCAGAGACTGCACAGGAGAATTCCTCCACACGAGAATAGTGGAAGAAAAGGGGGGAGGGGAAAGGGAGGAGAGGGAAGGAAAGAGCGGGAGGATAGACTCCTATACTACTGAACCCAATTCATCACAAAAGACTGGAATTCTTACAAAGAACAATTACAACAATGACAAGCAGGACAACACACGGGCTGATTCCGTTTGGAACATGTCTCTCGCTTTATTTCTATCTTTTCTTTCCATCTCTTCGCAGAGGACATTCCTTCCTGAGGAAGTCGTTGAGCTAGCAACAGTATTAGTCTGTCTGCAGGAAAACTCATTTGGTGCCAAACTGCCGTGGAGAAACACACAGGAGAATGTTTGAGCAGATGACAAGAGCATGCCCTTTCAGGGGACTAATGCTGTCTGTGCCCTGCTATTGTCTGTTCCCCCTCCGTGTTCTCCTCCTACACACACACACACACACACACACACACACATTTGGCACTCTCACACATGCTCTTTCTCTCTCTCACACACTGTGTGTCTGGCATACACTCAGGAAAACGTAGCCTATACTCTGGGTGATTTCGTTATTTCTGTTTAAGAGTTTGAGACAGCTACAGTGTCAAGAAAATAAATAGAATAATAATTAGCCTGATGTTCAGTTTAAGATTCCAAACGGGATCATTTTCTGGGTGTCTCAGCGTTGAAAGTTGTGAAGGGTTATATAAGTGGTTTCAGATAAGCATTCCAAATGGAAATGACAAAGGCTGTCCTGATTCAAATCAGATGTTGTTTTTCGTAAGATTTCCTCAGTTTTCTTACAGGGAATGGGACTCGATATTCTGGTCTCGTTCTCGCCGTCTCGCTTTCCCCTTTCTCAGTACTTGAGAACCCACCTCATCATATACAAAGGTCAGATACAGTATCATCTAACTCAACAAGGACTTAATGAAGAGGGAATTTGTTCTAAACTAACACTGTGGACCGTGAGTCAGTCACCCAAGGGACGACGACCACAAGCTTGAATTATTTTCGCAAACTCTCATAAACACTCATTTAGTCACCATCATCTCCTCATGGTCCTGGAGCATGGAGGGAGGGAGGGAGGGAGGAGGGGGGGGGGAGCTAGAGAGAGAGAGGGATCTTATCTTCTAAGTCCACGAGGCCTCAGCTCTTCATCTCCCCTGCCTTGCTCATGGAAATGTTTCTACTGGGATGTAGTCATGGTGTCAAAAGTGTGTGTTATTCCATGAGTTGTGATCGTTGGATGAGTTAGGTGATGAGTTCTGAAAGTGGTGAAAGCACACACACACAGACCCCCCCCCCCCACACACACACAGACAGAAGGAAACCGCGTGGGCCAAGAAGGAAAATACGGAACAACATGGCCGACGATTAGACAAACATGCCATGGTGAATTAGAGCTGAGAGAGAGAGAGAGAGAGGAGAGAGAGAGAGAGAGAGAGAGAGAGAAGAGAGAGAAGAGAGAGAGAGAGAGAGAGAGAGAGAGAGAGAGAGAGAGAGAGAGAGAGAGAGAGAGAGAGAGAGAGAGAGAGAGAGAGAGAGAGAGAGAGAGAGAGAGAGAGAGAGAGAGAGAGAGAGAGAGAGAGAGAGAGAGGAGAGAGAGAGAGAGAGAGAGAGAGAGCCCTGCTCTCCGTGGAGGAGGGCTCTCCGTGGGGTCTGTGCTGCAGCCAATGATGACGTCGGAGGATAATAACGCTGCATATCACTGCTACTATTCAGACTGGAGGGGAGGTCAAGCAGAAAGGCCTCATATCTTGGCTTCAAGCTCGGAGGGGAGTACTCTAGTCACCCTCCCTCTCTCCTCTCTCCGGAACATCTTTCCTTTCGCAACTTCCCTCGTTTGATCCTTTTCCGGGTCTCATTTCAATTCTTGTAGCGTGTCGTAAGCATATTTATATAAATGGATTGTTTTGATCTGTTGCTTGATGGATGTGAGTTGTGAGTGTGCTGTGCGCTGGAAGAGAGCACAAACCCTGATGGCCTCACTCCAACTGGCCCACGCTGGTCCTTTCTCCACAGAGATCATCTGGGATCAAATTGCAGTGACTAAGCATCCCAGAGAGAGAGGGGGGGCGAGAGAGGGGGAGAGAGAGGGAGAAAGGGAGAGAGAGAGGGGGAGAGGGAGGGAGAGTGAGAAAGAGAGGAAGAGCGAGAGGGGAGGGAGAGAGAGGGGGAGAGGGAGGGAGAGAAAGAGAGGGAGAGGGGGAGGGAGAGAGAGGGGGAGAGGGAGAGGGAGGGAGAGAGAGAAAGAGAGGGAGGGGGAGGGAGAGAGAGGTGGAAAGGGAGGGAGAGAAAGAAAGAGAGGGAGAGCGAGAGAGGGGGAGGGAGAGAGAGGGGGAGAAGAGCATCACCAGACTCGCATACTGATCAGACAGGAACAGTTGTTGCAACTGTTGCATGGTTCATACACAGAACGGGTACAGTACAGCTTCATAATATGTCTGTTTCTACGTCACAAACTAGAGCTGAGCAGTGAAGAGTTGGAGAGAAGGAGGGGTGGAACAGTGGAGAGGTGGAGCAGAGGAGAAGAGTTGGAGAGAAGGAGAGGTGGAACAGTGGAGAGGTGGAGCAGAGGAGAAGAGTCTGAGAGAAGGAGGGGTGGAACAGTGGAGAGGTGGAGCAGAGGAGAAGAGTCTGAGAGAAGGAGAGGTGGAACAGTGGAGAGGTGGAGCAGAGGAGAAGTAAAGAGTTGGAAAGAAGGAGAGGTGGATTAGTGGAGGCAGGAAACAATGACATAAGGGAGAGAGAGAAGAGAGGGAGGGTGGTCGGGGAGAGGGACAGAGACAGAGAGAAGGAGAGAGAGCAAAAGAGGAGAGAGAGAGAGGCTGTATTCCAGAAGGCTCACAAGGTACAAATGGGAACCGAAAAAAAAAAAAAAAGATTTTCCGACTCCGCTTGTCTCACCCCCTCTCTCTCTCGCTCACCCTATCTCTCACCCTCTCTCTCTCTTTCACATGGTTGAGCCCACTCAGCCGTTTGACACAAAGGCTGAAGTCTGTCAAATGTGTTGGTGTCTGTAGCTTTAACAGCAAATCTTAATCGTGTCCTGATGCAATGTGTGAGGCGATGTCTGTAGCCTGCCCCCAGCTGAGAGTGTGCGCTCAGAGCACAGCCTGTGGGAGAGAGATAAAGGGGCTGTGAGGCCTGTCTCATAAACACACGGTTCATCACCAGGTTCATGATAAAAATGAACCGTATCTGATTGTGTGGAGCCTCTTCTCCTGCCCTCCACCCAGACCAGGCAGGGCTGACCTGGACCCAGTCATCTGGCTGTGTAGGACTGGGGCCACAAACCTTATCAAGCCCAGATGGAGAACTAGGCAGAACCAGGGCTCACAACCTCCAGGTTCCAGAAAGACCTTCTCTCGGCCAAGAAGCTTGCTGCTAGAAGTCCACGCAGTTACCAAATACGTATTCATCCATCCTTATGCGTCTTCAAAGGGCCAGGAGCTGATGTCATGCCGGGGGAGAGAAGGCTGCTTTACTACTTCACGGCTCCTCCAACCTGGCTGTAGACACAACCACTGTGGTCAGTCCTGGTGTGAAGGACAGGAGGAATAGTGACCTCTTGTGGACAAAATGCAGAACTGCATCATGCTTATGCCACATGGAGACCCAGGCTACTGTAGGACAGTAACTCATCTAGCTAAACTCAAAAAAGCGCTAACATGCTACTCAAACAACAAAGACACAATACAAGATCAAACATTTTAAATGGCATTTATTTTATGTTTCTCCATACAATACATGAATGTACAACAGCACATATATTCTGAAATAACTCTCTTTTATAAAATAGGGCTTCTACAATCAAGGTACAGTCATAAATGCTCTGTGAGACTGGGGACAACCAGGGTGACGGCAAAACACCTTCAAACAGAACATTAGAGAGGGAGAAGAGATGGAGAGAGAAATGGAGAGAGAGAGATGGAGAGAGAGAGATATGGATGGAGAGATATGGATGGAGAGAGATGGAGAGAGAAAGAGAGAGAGATGGAGAGAGAAAGAAAATAGACAAATGGTTATTGAGAAAGCAGAGTTGACCCAGTCGCTGTTGGAGCGACCAGCATCCTGCATTGACCCGTTTTCTATTGGCTCTGTGTCCCTGGCAGAGGAGAATCTAACTGATGTTAGTGTGGTACTGTGCTGAGCTGAACTAACGATAGCTATATGATCTCACTGGTAAAATCACCCTAAGATCTGACCTCTGGAAATGAGACAGTAATTCAGAAGGTGTCAAGACAGCAAACATATCAAAAAGCTTATAGATTCATATTAATTTCCTATCGGTTTGCAACACAGTATATTCTTTGAAACGATCTGTATGATTAGCGATACACTGTCCGTGCTTGTAAAGTCTAAGATGTTTCAGAGTAATATTCCTGATGACGAACACACAAACGCATACAGCAAAGATAAACTAGCATCATCAAAGCCACAAGAAAACCAGCTTATCATCGTTTAACACGTGTCCAGAGTTACAGATTGTTCAGACGTAAATGACCCTGCAGTTTAGGTTCATCTGGACGTGAGGCCCAATATATAGGATTGTTGTGTATGTTTATATAGCTATAACGTATGTACCATCCTGTGTGTTAGTTAGCTATAAGATAGTGCATCAGGTGTAGAATATACGCTACATGTCAGACCTGTGGTAGAGGGGTGTTTGTCAGAGGGGCCAGAACTAGACTGCTGTCTGGGGGGGAAGGGGGGAGGAGGGGGACGGGGGGAAGGTTTTTTTTTGTGAGGGGGGGGGGGGGGGGGGGGTTGGGCATCTCACATGAACGAGAGTGAAAGGGAGGATAGAGAGAAGGTTTGTCTCTAGTCTTGAGGTAAGCCATGTGTTTCAGTATTAATGCCCTACTGACAATCATAGTTACAATCATCATATACTCCATGTACAAACGTACTGGGGGGAATGAGATCCCCCCCACACACACTGTCCTCAAACTAGTACCCACAAACAGTGTCCTAGGACTAGTACACATACACACACCATCCTGTTTACACACACACACACACACACACACACACACACACACACACACACACACACTGTCCTGGGACTAGAACTTCTGCTAGGACAGATGAAAACCTGACGTATGTGAAGTCAATCCACGTGGCTGAAGCAGTGGCATGAACAATGTCAGGGGTCAGGGCGATGGCATCAAAATATTATGATTGAACGCAGAGAGGACGAGGAGAGTTCTACAGCTGAGAATGGTTGTTTCCGATTGTTAAAAACAAAGAACAAGCACAACACTCTTTTCCCTAGCAACAGTCGTACACCATCAACATTCTATTAAGAGTGCAAATTCTGCTATTCATCTGAAACACTAGCGAACACTTGGCAAAATAACAAGAACTTAAGAGAAGTGGGTGTATGTTTATAGATAGAGAAGACAGACACGTTAAACCAATGTTTGTGTGAGTACGAATTTACAATGTTCAATGTCTATAGAAGATATAACTGTATATCCACAACGTGCAGGCTAACTGGACTTCAGGAGACAACAGACACTGTGGCACCAACAAGAGTAACAATCTAGTGTGTGACATCATTAGAAGGGACAGAGTCGACCAATCAGAAACTCCCCCCACATGCTCAGCCTCTACTGACCAATCATATAGGCAGCCTCTACTGACAAGTCACATGGTCAGCCTCTATTTACCATCATTAAGCCAGTCTTGTACAACCGATCAGGAGCCGGAGCAAGGATGCTACAGCACAGACGCGCACACACACGCGCACACACACGCGCACACACACGCGCACACACACGCGCACACACACACACGCTGTACCAGTACACACGTGATTGCCGTTTTCTTGAACTGAACAAACTAGATTCATATGCTCTTTAAGTGGAGGAATGTTAAGAAACCTGTTGGCTGTAGTCTGACACTGGCCAGTCGTACAGGTCACAGAAGGGTGAGGTGGGGATTTGAACCACGAACCTTCCCCAACAGGGAACCACAAAGGTACCACTGTACCAAAGAACAGGCCCCTCAGATCCAGTGACCATATTTGAGTTTTTCACGTACGTGTTGTATCAAACAACCGCTGCTACATACGTTATATAAAGTCTATAAGTTATATAAAGTCTCTTATATGTATAATCAGCCTCCAACTCTGACTCAGAGGCTTTTTATTTTCCCTGTAACGGTTCCTTAGCAGAATAATAGCCTTCTCACTTAATCTCTAAGTGCATTTATTCATATAATATAATTCAATACATATTTATCAATAGTTTTTTTTTTTTTTATTATTCCAAAATATATCCCCCCCATGTAGGCAGGGAGCTCTGGAGCTAGTCTAACAGACCTCTCAACCTTCGGACTACAACTCCCATCAGCCTTTGGGGCGACCTGCTACACACAGACACACATACACACATAAAGAAAGATTAGACTGTGTCTACAGCTCCTTCGGGGTGTCTGTGTTGGGGTCTGGTTCGGGTGAAGAGACACACTGACTTACACTAACGTACTGGCTTGCTGGCCGATGGCCTAACATTCTGACACGCACTGTGGCCTTCTAGAGGGAAGCAGATCTGGCAGCGACGCACCTGGCTTCAATACCCTGCACGGACCAGGTAAGACAGAACTAAGTTGGGCTAGGACTGAACAAGGTAGTTTAGGGCAGGGTAGGATTGGATAGGGTAGAACTGGGTAGGGACAAATCCTAGTCCCTCGTTAATGACATCATATTTCTGACATCATTTATCATCACATATGAGAGGCTTGGGAGAGGGGGAGGTGTCTCACACACACTGTCCACACACACACACACACACACACACACACACACACACTGTCCACACACACACACACACACACACTTTCTCTCGTTCCCTCTGTAGCTTATATGAGCCGAGCCTCCCCCTCCATGTCAGGTGGCAGGTCACACACTCCGGTGAAGTGCATCTCCTTCCCCCGCGAGCTGGAGCCCTGCTCCTCCAGGCAGGGCGAGCGCTGCGGGCCCTGGGGGTCAGGGGAGGGGCCCCGGGGAGCCCCACCCGACCGCCTCTCCTTCAGGAAGAGCTCCAGGCGGCGCAGCATCTGCTTGGGGTTCTTTTTGGCGAACATCTCCACTTCTGCAGGAGGAGGAGGAGGAGAGGGAGAAGGTGGAGGAGAAGAAGGAGGAGAAGGGAGAGGAAGGAGGGAGATCAGGTAAAACACAGAACCTCGGGGTCAGAAGGGAGGCTAGCGGTCAGAGTGTTAGTGGAGGACACATATGGTGGCTGGGCCACTTGAGGAGAGCTCACGAGAGCGGGTTACCTTTGAGCACGAAGCCCGAATCTGAGATGGTCTTCTGTTGGCTCTTCCACAGCTGGTGAAGGTGCAGGAAGGTAGCCACGTAGAACTCATTCAGAACCCCCACCACCTGCTGCCGACGGTTACACTCCCTGAGAGAGGGAGAGAGGGTGTGAGAGGTGAGAGAGAGAGATGAAGGTGTCTGGTAGCAGTGAGAGCAGGAGACAGGCCCCAGGGTTTGGAAGGGGATCGGGCCTGTGGGAGGGGCTTACTCACTTGGACAGCGCCTCTTCTCTGAGCGCGTGCAGAGCGATGCGCGTCATGTTGATGGACATCACGCTGAACGGAAAGTTCTAGAACAGCAGACAACATGGGTGGGTGTCTCTGTATGCGTTTGCGTGTGTAGTACCTGTGTGTATGCGCGCATGTGTGTGTGTACCTGCGTAGGGTGCTGGGAGAGTTTGTAGATGTCCCTGGCTAAAGGAAGAGTCTCAGGGTCCATCACCAGGTTGAGGGTGTGCATCAGTCCAAGGAAGCCCGTACCACGCAGGTCAGTGGCTGGGTCCGTACCTGCACAGCGCGCGCACACACACACACATACACACACGATGAGTGTGTAACAAAACTACTTGGGGAACACACACTCTTTCCACCATGCAGCAAATCAGCAGTCTGAGAAGTGAATCTGTCACAGGTGTCCAGAGGGGCTTGGCCCTGATTGGCTGCGGTCCCCCCAGAAGGGTTTGGCCTCACCCTGGAAGCCGATAGTCTCCCAGTGAGTTCCGTAGCGCGGGCAGTCCAGCCTGCTGCCGGTCAGACGCTTGTACACCGTCTGCAGCACACGCATGTGCACTGGCTGGCTGTTGTCAAGGGAACCTGAAAATGGGAGGACATAGTTCTGAGAGGGTTCTGGTGGTCAGGGGTCTACAACGCTCTACAAGGGGTCAGGTGGCTGAGCGGTTAGGGAATTGGGCTATGTCACTGTACTTAATATAAGGATAAGAACGTCTGCTAAATGACTAAATGTAAATCCACATCATCAAGTGACCAAATCTCAGCTGTAAATAAGTGTGATATAAAAATGGTTCTCTTAAACAACTGATTGACTTGTGTGCCACACAATGATACAAAAGTAATAGTGATACACTGCAAACACACACTTACATTGTGCGATGGCAAAGACCAGGTCCCTCTCCTCGAGCAGTTCTCGGTGAATTCGCGGCGGGCCAAACAGGAAGTGTGTGAGGGCGGCTAGCCCCGACCTGCGCACGGTGGGCTGGATGTTCTTCTACGGAGGGGGACGGAGGACAAGCTACATCAGTCATGTGGAAATACTCTTCTACTGAGGGAGAGAGCAGACAGGAGACTGATGCATAGCACACACACACATACACATACACACACACACACACACACACACGTACACACACACTCACCAGCAGCTCTCCCAAGTCTGTGGTCTGGAAGTGTTGCAGGGCCTCGTTGAAGGAGATTAGAGGAGTGGGACAGGAGTCCTCACTGAGTGCTGAAAACACACTACAGCTGACACACCACCAAGCAGCCTGGATGCATTCTCACTGCGGTGATCCAACCCATATACAGTACTCCTGCCCAACTAACACAGCAGTTAAGGCACAGTCTAACAGTCATAATACAGACACAGAACACTGAGCCAATAGGGAGCCAGGGAATTGTCTGTCACCTGGTTGGATGTTCTCAAGAGCCTCCCACTCATCCCTTGCCTGCTCCAGCTCTGTGTTCTCCTCTGCAAACACACACACACAGCTTGGTAAGGAACACACACATAGATACACACACAATCACACAGATAGGTAAGGAACACACACACACACACACCTCTCACCTTCACTGACACACAGAGGTGTGGAGCAAGCATTCAGCCAAGTGGCCTCGTCTCCGACAAGCACCCAGCTCATCTTCAGCCCGAGCAGAGGTGTGTCATCTGACACATGCGCCACCAAGCACCACACACACCCACCAACCATTCCCCATACACACACACGTCACTGTTTCACGACACACACATCACCATTACCAAGCACCGTTCCCACTGGTGCACTCCTGCCCTTTCGATGTCTGTCTCTCTCCCTCTCGCTCTCTCTACCCCTAGAGCCCTTTCCACCTCCCTCCTCTCCCAACCTTCATACTGAACCTCCCTCCATCATCCATGGTCCCAGCCCACCCACCCTCCCTCCCCCCACCCACCCATCCATCCACCACCCCCCCAGCCGCAGAGGGCCCCACCTGTAGGAGCTGCCTGCCTGGTAACTAGGAGACGCTGGGCCTCTCCTTGGGGAGGAGGAGCCAGAAGAGCGTGACACAGAAAGGTGTGTGTGTGAGTGTGTGTGTCTCACCCTCAGTCATGAGCTGCTCCCCTCCAGCAGCCAGCGTCTGTAGAAGACCATTCTGCTTCAAAGCTGAAATCTACAGGGGTCGATGTGCAGACAGGATGTTAACAAGTAAGACGTCGCTAATAAAAAGGTTGACTGGCAGGTTAAGGCAAAGCCACCGCACAACTCCAGACCACGAGTAGCTAGTAAGTCCAGGTACTCACAGGTAGCAGGGTTAGCTGGGAGTTTCCGTTGGTGTGGTCTTTGACACTGTGACCCAGCGTCTGCCCATTCATGACCTGAGAGAACACACCCAGTTACATGCGCCCTCTTACACACAGTCTGTGAAAGCCCCAGGAGTGACACGGCAGAGATATGGACAAACCGTCGACAGGCCTTGCCGCTTCAGTGATGTGCAGCCACAGATGTGTGAGAGATGTAATACTAACTGACTGTTAGCCGACTGTACACTCACAGGTTTGAGGTGGGAGTGGCCATTGGAGAATTCCTCTGTCGGTTTACATTCATGGGACAAACCATTCAGACCCTGAGGGGGGGAGGAGGAGGAGGAGGGGGGCGGGGGTAGAACAGACAAGATATTGGCCATATGAAGTCATTCTTGGCAGTTTATATTAAGAGTCAAGAACTTGGCACAAGCCAGGTAAGGTCTAAGTTTACTTCTTCCCCTCTGTTCCCTTCACAGTATCCTTCAGCTCCAGGGTGGCTGATTTGACAATGGCTGATGGGACATGGCAGTTTCCCCATGTATGAATAATAACGGAAACAGGCTACATACTGTTCCACCCTCTAGTAGGGGAAGAAGAGGAGTTAGCAAGGACAGGAGAACGGAGGCTGTACTCTGGAATGAGACCCAGCCCAGGCATGGATTAGGGAGTTACCCTAGTCTCACCTGGCAGTAGGGACAAGGTTACAACATGCCAAGCTTGCCAAACAGAGATTATCGCTAGGCAGAGAAGAGGAATTGTTTATTTAGAAGCACAAAGGTATACAGGTGTGGCAGAGGAAGTACAGCATTTCTCCTTTCTAGAAGTTTCCCCCTGCAGGCTACCTACAGTAGCAAACATGATCGCCATGTGCACTCTCCAGACATCTAACACACTGGTGGCTTGGGCTGTGCCTAGTCCTTGGACCCCAAATAAGAGAACCGTGTTTGTAAAACGACCTACCTCTGCGTACACCCCAACGACACCAACGTCTCCTTCCATTGCATAAGTTTTGGCGTGCGCGCGTGTGTGAAGAAGTGTGTGTTCGTGATCCCGGTTGCGCCCTCTTACAGTCCTCTGGTTTCGTGGGCTGAGAGCGAGGCGGTCAGAGTGGTCGTAGCTTGTTCCCCCATGGCGTTTGGTCCGACACTCTGTCGTGCTCTGTCCAAACACTGTCTCTTCAAATTGTCTGTAGAAGCTTCTCTCTCTCTCTCACTCTTTATCTGTCTCTCTCACACACACACACACATACGCGCAGTGGGTCCCGTCCAACGGATTTATTTCACTGAACGGAGCTACTTCATCTCAGGCAAGCATGTGTTCCTCGGGAACAACCTGGTTTTGTTTCCTCTTCTTTTAACGGAGAACAAACGAGTCTGTGGTAAAACCTCAGAGTCTATATAGCCGTCTCTAACTCTACACAGCGACCCTGCAGCCAGGTGGCTGTTCTAATATTCTGTGGACGAGGGTGTTGTGTCAAAAGCTGCTCCCCCCGGACACCTGATTGTCTAAAACGTCTTGGTCTCTGTCCCTGACCGCTGATTGGAGGACGCCAGTGGGCCTCTCTCTACTTCCTTGCCTCTGTGGATCTCCCAGGCAAGCGAGTCTCCTCCCCCATCAGAGAGTCCAGGACTGGGTATGGGCACTGCTGGGCTGGGCTGGCCTCTGCCTGGCCTGGACTCTTCATTGCTTTGGCACTTGGGAACCTGAGGGCCACCTTGGTATCAGCACAGCAGCGTAGCTACATCCACTCCACAGTCACTTGTGCTCTTTGATGGTGAGAACCCAGCTGTTGGCTTATGTGAAAGTTACTGTCCTCTGTCTTAAAAACAGGCGGTATCTTATGTCCCTAAGACTCGGTCTTCAGGGGTGGACATCAATGTTGGTGCCTGATGTCCAAAGGCTATGGGTTGTTTGTGACCAGTGATGACAACGGGAGATGAAAATCTTCTCCTGACAGGATGCTACCAGTAGGGGGTGGTCATACCATGTGCCAGCCCAACTGGTCGTTATGAACAACTGAAATCTGGGGCAGAATAGTTTAGAGATAAGGATAACAGCTTTTGTAAATGTCTCAATCGTCAAATGTCACATGTATTAATGCACATAGACAACTAATCAACGGTCTAATTGCATGTCTAATAGGTGAGGTGATCGAACTAATCCCCCCAAAAATGTAGGCAATATGCCTCTAGCAAAGCTGATAACTGCTACAGCAATCGAAAACCTTAGGTAGACTTTTATGATAATAAGCGCAAGAAAACTATAATCGACAGCACAAAGACAAAATAATTAGTTAGCTACTTCTGCACTTGCTGGTGCCTAGCTAGTTAATTTGCTGGTGCTCACATCTCCAGATGGCAGTTACAGCTAGTGCTAGCAAGTTAGCCACTAGCTTAATAATATTCTAGCTAGAAAGCCTCTTTGGCGAGCGATAGTTAGATTGGTTTGATCGTCGCCGGATCATTTACAGTAGAGCTAGCTCTAGCTAGCTAGCACTAACTATGTGCTTCAAATCTATATGCACATTATTTTAGCGCCGTATATATTTAGGATTCAAAGACGACTTGTATAACTATAAGCTATCAGCTGCATCTTTTTCAAACAGATTTTTTTTGATTATCTCCTAGCTAGCTGGCTAAATCTCAGTGTAACGATAGCTATCCAGCTACCTACAATCTGGCATGCAGGCTCATTCTGTTCCACAAAGAGAATTACTGAAACATGCGTGCGAACATACGAGATGCATATAAGCATCGTTCATGTACATCCAACTGCAACTCATTATCTACAACGAGATCTAACCAATGTTAAATATGATCAATTTTACCTCAATTTCTCTCCCTCCAATCTCAGTTTGACAGCTTCCCTTCCCCCTGTCCAGTTAATTGCAAGTGCATCTTGGGAATTGTGGTTCCTGTCCAGCGTTTGGTTTTTCAATTACGTCATTATTTTAACATCCACAATAAACTCAGCAAAGAACAGCCAAAATAGATCTGAATCGTGAGTCGAGTCATGTTTTTTTTTAAGTATTATTATCTTACCAAACAAGCTACCGGAGAAAAATATTTTAGATAGGCTGTCCCTGTAAGACTGCCAGTGTGGGCAGTATACAGGCTGTGGCATATGTGCTGAATGTATGAAACATCAGTCCTCAGGCCAAATCTGCCCAGACAGGCCGGGCCACCTAAGTAAACCTTTGACATTGTAAAGTCTGGGTGGTCTGGTGCTTTCCTCGTCCTCTCCATTCTCAGGCTATGGCTTCTGACACAGAAAAACGGAGTAGAGTTCAAATGCGGACATCTGAGTTGTCAGAGAATGTTACTGCCTGTTGGCAATAAACAAATGGATGAACGCTAACTTTCTTAAATTAAATGAAGACAAAACCGAAGTCCTACTATGTGGCCCCAAATCCAAAAGAGAGATGCTTATTAAGAATCTTGGAGGTTTAACCCCGTCTTAAACCAGAGGTGACGAGTCTCGGTGTAATCCTGGACTCAGATTTGAATTTCAACTCTCACATTAATAAAGTGACCAAAACAGCTTTCTTTCACCTGAGGAATATAGCAAAGGTACGACCATTCATAAACCAAAATGATGCAGAGAAGTTAATTCATGCTTTTATATCCAGCCGGCTGGACTACTGTAACGCACTTTTCACTGGTATTCCCAAGAAAACCACTGAAAGACTACAGCTCATTCAAAATTTTGCAGCTAGATTATTAACCAAAACTAAAAGGAGAGAACACATTAGTCCTGTCCTAGCTACTTTACACTGGCTCCCTGTTACCTTCAGAATTGACTTTAAGGTCCTTTTCCTCACATACAAAGCTCTACACGGACAAGGACCTAGCTACATTGCTATCTTTATAAACTACACACCAGCTAGAACACTGCGATCATCAAATGCAGGCCTATTAGAGGTCACCAGAAGCAGTCATAAGAAGATTGGTGATTCGGCCTTTGTCAATTACGCCCCAAAACTATGGAACAAATTACCCATAAATATTAGGGAAGCAAACACTCTAGACATTTTTAAAAGACAGCTTAAAACCTACCTTTTTACCGAAGCATTTAACCCTCGTGCTGCCTTCGGGTCACATGACCCAAAGGTTCATAACGAACCATCGTTGTGTTTACCCAATTTTACCCAATACAAAAACAAATACAAATAATTTTCTTTTAACCATTCCAATGTGGGGGGTCTGAGACAGCCCGACAGTTAAAAGAAAATGCTTCACTTTGTTTTTGTATGAGGTAAATTTGTCGCAATACGACGGTGGGTCACAATGACTGATGGGTCAGAATGACCCGAAGATAACACAAGGGTTAAGTAATTTTATCTCAAAAGGGTTTTCCTACTTTTATTAATTATATTATTGTTACTTTTAAGGTGCATGTTTAAAGTTGGTTTCTCTCTTGAACAGAGATCTTATTGGGATTTTTATTTTTGTTTGAATTGTTTATCACTTGTATTATTGTTTTTATTGATTTTATGTAAAGCACCTTGAGCTGCAATTCTTGTATGAAATGTGCTATATAAATAAAGTCTTACTTACTTACTTAAGACCCTCATGTATATAGGACCGTGTTTGGTCCTGGAACTGGACTGTCACTTATATTTGCATTATTAATTTACCATATATAAACATTCCGAATAGAGTTATTAGTGCATCTCTTGGATAGAAACACAATTGGAAAGGATATCCGAATTGTATTCCGGTCCTCTTAAAATATAGCTGTTCTGTTTTTTGAGAAAAGAAGGGGGGGGGGGGGAATGCTAGGAGAACTGTCGACGCCAGTTACACGCCCCCGGAAATTGATTTCCTTGTTGTGATTCACTGTATTAAATGTCCGGCCGTTCCATTGTGATTGTATTTCTCTTTGAGGTACACGTGGGAAACAAACAAAGCAATACGAAGAAAAAATTAAAAATATTAAAATATATATTACTTGACAATAAAAAAGTATACATGTTATAATATAGAGATAATTTGGTTTTGAAATAGGTCAAGGAGGAACCGAAATGTAAACTTGTGTTTCCATGTCCGTTGGTGTTTTTCCTCCATCGTTTGAGAAGCTCAAACGTTACAAATATTCTCGCTAGATATATCTATTCCTTATTCTACGATTCTTATTTAGGCAGTCATCAAAACTGATGCCTGCATTTAAGGCGTTTTCACTTGAACTGGGAGGTGTACACCGGGTATTCTATTACGTTTGAGGCTTTTTCTTTTGCACAAATGTTGAGTGTGGAGTCCTTACAAGTAGCCGAGGAGGAGGTGGTTGAGTCGAGCTCCAACCGTTTGGGGGATATCTACACCTTTGTGGCTGAGGGTTGCTATCCCCAGACCATGAACCCCATACGAAAGAAGAATCTCAAAAGATATGCTCAGAAATTTATCATTGATGGTGAGTCAGTGGAAACACCAGTAGTAGTCAAATGAGTGATTTTAAGAGTTCAGCTTTAGATTATGAAGCTATATTGTACCTAACACAGTCTATTATTGGTTACTTCAGAGGGCCGACTATACTATGTGGGACCTAAGAAAGAGGAAAAACGTGAGGTGGTCATAGAAGCCGAACAAAAGAGGCAAATATTCCTAGATTGTCACTTCAATGACATAGGTCATCACCTGGGTCAAAAGAAGACTGTCCACAGGATTCAGAGCAAATACTATTGGCTGGGAATAGTGAAGGATGTGGTGGACTGGGTAAGAAACTTGTGAATCTGTTGGAGTACAATCTGAGGAATACAGTCTTTACATATGCCATCAGTTGTTTGAGAGCATATTCATAACTGATCGCTCTAGTTTAATTATTGTGTTCTGTCATTGCAGATCAAAGAATGTGAAACGTGTCAACACACAGAAAAGAGCAAAAACATGACCAGGACTCTCCGGCCAATCAAAGTGGATGCTCCTTGGGATATTGTAGGGATTGACGTGCATGGTAAGTCCTAAGTCTAAATTTCTACCTCAATAAAGTGTGAGGTGACTGTTGAAGCCTCTAATCTCCTATGTATGCTATTTTAACTAGGGCCCTTCCAAGTGACCAAGCAAGGAAACACTTATGTGGTCATAATCACCGATTACTTCAGCAAATGGGTGGAGGCCTTCCCCATTCAAAAGCGAGACACCTCCTCAGTTGCAAGATGCATCTCAACATCGATATACAGGTAATGGATGTCTCACTGGAAACTATGAATTATACAGGGCTTCACAGAAAGGACAACAATTTAGCATGTAACTCAGCGTATACTTGAATATTGTTTTTTTTATTATTATCTCATTGTTTTTATTTAGGTTTGGGGCAGCTAAAACAATACTCTGCACCCAGAACCCCGATTTCTGCGAAGCGGTGAGTTCTGTTCTATGCTCTGTTTAATCTTACCTTAACCGAGGAGAGTAGGTGTCGCTGTAATTATTTGACTGCCAACAGGTGACAAAGCAGCTGTGTGATCGGTGGAGCATCGTCCAAAAGGTGTGTTCTGTAGACCCGCCCCAGCCGAACCCTCTCCACGACCACTCCAGTGATCAGCTAAAGGAGGCCATCGCACACATGGTGGCAGAGAAACAGTCCGAATGGGACGATTTCCTGGACCCCGTCCTGTTCTTCTTCAGAACCTCCACCAACCACACAACTAAATTCACACCCTACTCTTTAATGTTCAATAGGAAAGCTAGTTTACCCTATGAGGTACAACCTGTTCATATTTCTCTCCACTCAACATTCAATTCCTTCAGTTTTATTTAACTCTGGGCCATTTGCAATTATTCTTTTTTGTTTTTTTAGACTAAACTTAGCCTCCTCACTTATGGCCAAGCACATGATATGTGCTCATTGAAGGAAGAAGCCACTTCCTACATGACAGCAATGGAAGATCAGCAAAACTCTGTGAAACAGCTGGTGAGTCTAGCTTAAAATGAGGCCAAACGTTTATTTGTCCAAACTTTGAGTGGCAGTTTGAGCTTGTTCAACTTGTATTGCCTTTTCACCCGTTGACTTGTGTGTATCTGTTTTCAGGTTCTAGCTAACATGAATGCAGCCTATAAACAAGAGAAGAAGAACAACAAACGCAGAACTCGGAATGTGACCTCAATCACCTTCAAAGTCGAAGACCCGATGTTTGGTTCAGGGGAGTCTCCATCTCCCAAAAAACTGAAAGAAAGCATTTATTTATCATTCCCTGTGGAGACCGTCCTTGCTACTGAGCAAAGTAGCTCTGATGACAAAAAGTGTGACTTGGAATATCCCTTGCCAGGGTCTGATGTGCATTGAATGTTGCCGTACGGTTTCTGCTGTGAAGGGGAATACGGGTAGAACCATTCAGAGACTGTTAAATAGAACCTGCCTCAGTGCCAAGGGGAGAAATCCGGTAAACTGGTGACTAAATCAGTGAAATTGAACACTAGGGCACAGTTTGATTGGTTGTCCAAATATACAGTTTCCTAGAGAATTTGTGTCCAGCTATCGTTTTTTTAATGAAACAGATAAGAGCAGGCCTGTATTTTGTGTGAGTAATCTTGTACTTTACTAAATCATCTTTGTGGTTGTGAATATACTACCCCATGATTTTGGTGGGTATGAACAATGCGCTCTAGCCTTTTTGCTAAAACGTGGGCATGTACTCGCACATTTATAACATACTTTTTTAAAGATAGAAAATTGTTGACAAATGTTTTGCTGCTATAAGTGTGAAGTTATTTTACATGTTTCTTGTGAAAACTAATATTGTAAAATAAAATGTATATTATGGTTTCATTTAACAGATTGATAACCTGATGTTGAGTTTATTAGTACGGTCCGTTCAAAAGAGTGACCAAGCTATGGAATATGCATTTTTGAGTAAACTGCAACTTGCATGATGTTCGTGAACAGACCACAGTTTTAATTCGGCTTGTGGGAGGGGCTTGGCCAACGCACCCTGTCGATGTAGGAAATCCATTGTAATAAGTGTAGTTTATGCTACCTGTACAGTACGGTCAGGTAGAAATCAGTTAAACTAACCAACCCCAGTACCAATGTCGACATGGTACGAACGCTAGCTATTGACTAAAGAATGGTAAGGTGATTGCACAGGACACATTTAAAGGAGCCACTGCGTAGGTTGAATGAAATGCAGCGAAGTAGATATTTAGGGGGAAATAGTTTACTGTAAATGTAACTGCTAGCTAAATGTATCTACTCTGCGTTGTATACAAAAGCTTCTTGTGAAAATATCCTAATCTCTAAATAAAATGAAGATAAAAGTAGCAGTGAGCTGTACCTTACTTTACGTCTTCGCTGACATTCTCATCACTACTGTATTATACGCACATGGACCACACTTGGCAATATTTTCAGAAGATGCCCGGAATTTTGACATTCTCAGCTCAGTCCTAGACTTATGGGGGACTGTGCTGGTCAGAGCCTGTCTTCTCCTGGGAGCTTCGATAGGGGTGCTGTGGAACAGAGAGGATGGGCCTGGCAGGGTGTCCTTCCTGACCACCATTACCATCCTCGTCTGTCTAACCATCCTCAACTATGCCCTGGCCAAGCTGCTGATGCTCACAGAAAAGGGAAGTCTAACACACAAGCCCTGGTTCCTCTGCCTCTTCTCCTGGACCTGTGTGTCCGCTCTGTCGACTGTGCTGCTCTGGAGTTTGCTGGGGAAGGAGCACAGCGCCGTGGGCGATGGAGGAGGGGGTTGCGAGGAGACGGAGAGGCTGGTGGAGAGGGCTGAGGAGCGTGGGGCAGAGGGCGTGGAAGAGCGGGGCGAAGGGAGCGGGGGGAAGACGAAGAGGGGGAGCAAGAAAGAATGCAAGGACATATCTGACTCGGGAGCCACGCTGGGACGATTGTTGTCGTACTGCAGCAAGGACACTGGGCTGCTTTGTGTAGCCTTCCTGTTTCTTCTCATCTCCGCTGTGTGTGAGTGACCCTCTAGGTAGCACGTGTCACCGAGTTCAAGATGATTGTACAGTTGTGACTTTGAACTGATGTGTTATAGGTTGTTTAAGACTTGAGTCACCTTTGATCTAGTGGTTTATGACATATGACAAGTGTATCCCTTAACATTCTACAAATTAGTGTCCAATGTATCTACTTATCCAACTTGTAGTCAAAGGTCAGTGTGTAATGTTCCCCATCTAGGTGAGGCGTTTATACCCTTCTACACTGGACAGGCTATAGATGGCATAGTGGTCCACAAAAGCATGGAATACTTCTCCAAGCCCTTAGGCATCCTGGCAGTGCTGGCATTATGCAGGTAAATGCCCGTATTTTGTCTTCACCAAATATCATTCATGATGAAAATCCCATCGGATCATTAGTGTGTTACGGCTTCACACACTTTGATACTTTCCTCTCTTGTTCACCTCAGCTCACTTGCTATGGGAGTAAGGGGTGGAGCCTTCACCCTCGTTTTCGCTAGAATAAACCTTCACCTCCGGAACCTTCTCTTCAGATCGTTGATGCGTCAGGAGATCGGGTTTTTCGATGCCAACCACACAGGTGATGTCACAATGCGCCCCCCCATTCCCTCCATTCACACCCTCACACGTCCCACAGTGAGACAGCTGCTCTGTTCCCACAGGCGACATCACTTCCCGCCTGACCTCTGACACGACCCAGGTCAGTGACCTCATCTCCAACAACATCAACGTGTTCCTGAGGAATGTGGTCAAGGCCGTGGGGTACTTCATCTTCATGTTCGGCATGTCCTGGAAGATGACCCTCGTCACCATCATGGGCTTCCCCTTCATCGCTGTCATCTCCAAGGTCTATGGGGAATATTACAAGGTACAGTCCCAACAGTGATTGGTTAGGTCCAATGCTTGAAAACAGTGCTTGTCGAACCAACGTCTCGACGTATTTAGCAGGCCACACTAAAGAGACTTTAATAGGACTTTAATGTTAAGAGTTGACTGTTTTGTGATCCCTAGAGATTGACCAAAGATGTCCAGACTGCGCTGGCTGAAGCGAACAAGGTGGCGGAGGAGACCATTTCTTCCATGAGGACGGTCAGAAGCTTCGCCAGCGAGGAAAAGGAGGCGGACTCCTACTACAGCAAGCTGCTGGTCATGTTCCAGCTCAACAAGAAGCAAGCCCTGGCTTACGCTGGCTACATGTGGTCCAGCTGTGTAGGTACCAGGTAGTCGCAGTCTCTTAGAGTAACATGAGGATTGAAGGAAAACTTAATAACGGCACAGAGAATCTCGTTCCTGGATGTCTTGTCATTGTTATGCTGTGATCATAGCTACTTTATTTGCTCTGCACTGTCCTTTACGATACTTTGGAGCGCTTTTAATTAATATTTTCCCCTTTGACCAGATCTCAGAACTTGCTCTTCAGCTGGCAATCCTGTACTATGGAGGTCACCTGGTGGTGACAGGTCAGATGACCGGGGGGACCCTGATATCCTTCGTCATCTATGAGCTGGAGCTTGGAGCTTGTCTGGAGGCAAGTCCTGCATGTTTATCCAACTGTCACAGACTTGCTTTCAATTAATGGGATTTTTACTAAGAAGAGCTAAGCAAAAATCTTTTACAGCCTTACAAAACGTTGTTTTGGTCTGTTGACTTGTTCCAGAGCATAGCGTCGGTGTACACAGGCCTCATGCAGGGAGTGGGAGCAGCAGAGAAGGTGTTTGAGTACCTAGACAGGAAGCCCAAACATCCCCAAGATGGAACAGAGGCCCCTGACATCTGCAAAGGCCTGGTGGAGTTTAAGGACGTCTCGTTTGCCTACCCAACACGCCCTGAGACAGAAATCCTAAAGGTATGCATTATAGATGACCTGGAATGTAATCTGATTCAAAGGCCGTTTGGTCTAAACGAGCACATCTGATATCATTTCACGCTCTAGCTAATACAGTACGCTGTTGCCACAAAAGCAAAACTAGTGTGCATGTCGCATTCATACGTCATAAAATGACAAACAAGCCGGGGAGACAGGTCATGAACAGGTTATGAGAGTTGTTTGTTGTGTATCCAGGGAGTGTCCTTCACTCTGCGGCCCGGGGAGGTGACAGCGTTGGTGGGGCCCTCGGGCAGTGGTAAGAGCTCTTGTGTGTGCCTGCTGGAGGACTTCTACCTCCCTCAGCAAGGCCAGGTGCTGCTAGACGGGAGGCCTGTGCACACCTATCAGCACAACCACCTCCACTCACGGGTCAGTGCTCTGAGCAATCCCTTTGTCGTCAAGCAAGTCTTTTTATATTTCCGTCCTGTCTGGTTAGAGAATCTGTGTCAACGCACTCTTACTGTGCAGGTCGTGTGTCATGTTAAGCCTCTATTATTGTCTGCTGGGATTGACGAAGTGGATGCGGTTTATCCGTGTTCACCACCAGGGGGCAGACGTGTTCAGTTGTTCTTTGTGTCCCTGCAGATTGCACTTGTGGGTCAGGAACCAGTCCTGTTTGCCCGCACTGTTGAGCAGAACATCACCTATGGCCTGACTTGGGTCCCAAAGGAAGCGGTGGTACAAGCAGCCACCAAGGCCAACGCTCATGAGTTTATTACGGGCCTCACAAAAGGCTATGACACAGGTGAATGACCACAGAGCTGCTCTCTGGGCTGTTACAGCTCAAACACATCATTAACTTCTGTCGCAAGATCCCTGACCTATACACGAGCACTGAGCGGTCTTTATGGAAGCACGATCAACTGTAAATAACCTCTCCACACGGTTTTTGCATAGCTTTACATCGCTGCTGGGTCTCATGCAGGGGCATTGTTTTAAGGACAGTGAGCAGAGCGGTTCAGCGATGGCTTGCCAGGCTATCGTTCTACTTAATGTTTACGCTGGTTTCCATGGTTCCTGCAGGTGTGGGTGAGAAGGGGACTCAGCTGTCCGGGGGCCAGAAGCAGCGCGTGGCTATTGCACGAGCCCTCATCCGCAGCCCAAACGTCCTCATCCTGGATGAGGCCACCAGTGCCCTGGATGCAGAGAGCGAACACCTTGTAAGTGCGCGCACCAGGTTGTGGCTGTCCCTGTTCCCCCCTTTGTTTGTTTCTAAATCATGCTGAACCTGTTGAGTGATGAATCTATTACTCTGTAGTAATAATCCTCCATTGAAATGTAGCTAGTTTTTTTTACACCTGCTCCTCTACCCCAGGTCCAGCAGGCTCTAAACGGCATCATGCGCCAGCACACAGTGTTGGTGATCGCCCATCGCCTCAGCACAGTGGAGCGGGCCGACAACATCATAGTGATCGACCGGGGCTGTGTTGTGGAGCAGGGCCCACACAGCCAGCTCATGGCCAGTCAGGGCCTCTTCTACAAACTGGTCCAGAGGCAGGTCCTGGGCATTGAGACAGGGGCCGAGCCCCTCAATCCCCCAGTGGTTCCCCCCAGGAAGTCAGAGAGTGGTGGTCAGCTAAGTAGACAAACTAGCGACACCAGCGAATCAGAATGTCACCCACGCTACTGAGAGTTACCGAGAGGGGAAACCTCACATGGACTGATTACTCAGGGGCATGGAATACACTAAGCAGTGTACTTCCTCCACTGGACAGTATGTTCACCGTAATAGTGAAAAATTGGATTTTAGATCTGCACTTTACACTCATATATAATCACTTTACATCCAGTCCAAACTGATTGCTGAATGACCAACAAAGCAGGAGGGAGTTTGATGACAATATAACAGTTTACAGAAAGGTCCTCCTGCATATATCTAAAATGATATATAAATATAAAATGATATATAAATACAGTATACATAGGCTACACTTCAAACGTACGTCTCACAAGACTCCTCTGTATGTAGTAGTAACAAGGTACAGGAACAAGCTACAAAATGTGCCTTTGCTTGAGATACATGTACTTGATTTCATGACTGTATTTACTTCTTTATGCAAGGACGTTTTGAAAGTGCAATAATAGTATCTTATAATTGAACTCTTACGGGCATATACATATTTGTAATAGAGGAATGTATGACACTATACCATACACCATTATTTATTGTGCAGTGTATTTATTTTTGTGGTGCTCTTTTCATTGGATGAATTAAATAATATGGATGTTGTATAATATTATTTCACGTTTTCAATAGTTTGCGATAGTATGATGTCATGAATAGGGGCCTATCCACCTCGTTGACTGGACAGCGGCTTCCGGTGTGAGACGCCAGCCCAGACAGTCAGCTGGCAGTTGAGTTCGCTTCCTCAGAAGCTTGAAGGGCTTTTTTTCCGAAAACGAAAGGGGTTCGGCGAGGGGAAGAAGCGAACACAACAGTGCGAGAAATGTCTAGTTTTGGGAGCATGTTTAACTCGTACTCGATCGCGCAGCTTAACGAGTTGCTTGAAGATGATGAAAAACTAAATCGGTTTGTTCAGGACATGGAAGAGGTAAGTCTAATCATTTGGTTTGTTACATTTTAACTTCTCGCATGTTGCCAATCCCTTTGTTTTGTTTGTTCGTGCCTATATGGGCTGTAAGTGCTTTCATATCCTAATTTATCCAAAAGTAGCACGTAGCAAACCTGGATCGTTTCCCAGTTCTTTTCAGATATTTCTCAACGCTCTATTTTTAGTCGACATCATAAGTAGTCTTAGATCAGCCTACTGGTACATGTAGCCTTAGCTGTTAGTTAAAGTTTGTCCTTCACGAACACCTTTGTAATAATTTCCGTGATCTAGATAGGGGGGGGGGGGGTGTTGATTATTGATTGAATTGTTGGGATTGACATGCCAACACCTTTGCAGTCGACGTAACGTATGTAACACTGACAATTGCGACCGCGACATCGTTTCCATCCGATGTTTCCATGAAATCCAAGCAAATCATCATAGGCTGCATGTGGACGACTCAATTTGCAAGTAGCTAAACAGACATACAGTTCCAGGTACTCATAGTGGTGAGTGACACAGCAAGATTTTATCGTCAAGTCGCCAAAGTACTCACACATACTAGCGCAGGTATGGTCATTGGCTTTGTAACGTTATTCACTCAATGCCTCTAATTGAAGGTCACGAGCTCTATTTTCCAAGAGATACATTTCTTCGGAGTCAGGTGGCTGAGCGGTTAGGGAATCGGGCCAGTAATCTGAAGGTTGCCAGTTCGATTCCCGGACGTGCCAAATGACGTTGTGTCCTTGGGCAAGGCACTTCACCCTACTTGCTTCGGGGGGATGTCCCTGTACTTACTGTAAGTCGCCCTGGATAAGAGCGTCTGCTAAATGACTAAATCTAAATCTTCTCTCGATGATGACAACAACCCATGAAGCCCATAACAGAATATTAAATATTTGCCTTTCTAGAAGTCTACTGTTTCTAGACCACCTGTCATAAACGCTTGCCTCGTTTTCCCCAGACATGGCATGGGAAAGCTATGGGAAAGCATTCCCCTGCATCTATAGTAGACCAACATCCAACCTTGTAAAAAAATATACAATGATACAAGCTCATTTGCAAATGTTTACATGAGTTATCAGCAAAATCGCTTCCATCACCCCACGTCTATGTGGATCCTGTTTATCTGGAATACAGTGTTGTTTCATTTTCCTCCATGTGAAAGCGATGGTAGAAGTTGCTTAAATCACAGACCTGGCCAGGGTTGGGCGGTTGCTTGGTAACTCATTGACAGTTGCTTAGTCATTGCCTAAGAAGTTGGTGGTGGAGTTGTGTTGGTTGGCAGTTAAAAAGTGATACTGCAGAGACACACCTCTGTTGAATAAGTCTCGTTTGTACAGGTACAACGGTGAAACTGATGAACAGCATATCCATGTGCATTTGTAGCATGACATTGGAAAATGTACACAGTGTTGCTGTAGCTTATAAATTAACGGGTGTCACTTATGGACAAATGGCTTACTCACTGTAAACATTGGCTCTCAGATCAGGATACACATGAAACTCACATAGCAACAGGGAATGAGTCATTATTATGGTATTGACTGAGAGCAAATGTAATGTAGGCTACATGTAATTTACTGTAAATGTTTTTTTTTACTTTTCATTTGTTCATATAGGCTACATCAAGCACACATAATATGCTTTCATCTCAACATAATTGGCTCTCCCTAAATACATTCAAAGAGCATACTGTGTGAAAAAGTACAGAGGAGACAGGGAGGGTATTGGCACAATCCAACCAGCACAGCTGTGCATGAATAGGCCGATTAGCACATCTTCAAGGCAGAAACGCAAGCTAACGGCAGAAAAAGTTCCTTTAGTGCAAACCTTACAGAAGGATCTCTGCTAAGATGACCTAGTTTTCTATCACCACATGCCGCTGATTAACTCAACATTTTGCATTGGAAGTGATTAGTGAAGTGAATCAACCTTGTCTGGACTGTCGGCTGCAGACAGTTTAATGGCTCTTGTTTGAGAGTGTTTGTGTCTATGTGAGCTGTACCAGTGGTTAGAACGAGAGAGGAAGAAGGGAACCAAGGGGGTGCAAACAACTTGCACCCATCTAGTCCTGTGGTTAAGTGTTGATTAAATAAGGAACTTACAATATCAGCGATTTTTGTTCGCAGCAGAAATGCAATAGAAGCGGCTGACATTGGTGAAGAATATTGTTTACCAATGACTTGTCTATGATTGTCTTTGTTCATTTAATAACAGCTGGCTGGCTCGATTTTACTGTGGGGCTGCTTGACTGTTTTTGTGGCTTCTGTTTGGCTTTCGTGTTCGCAGTGAGAGTTAGAAGGAGGCATTTCTTCCAGCCAACAATTATGTGTTGGTTTGACAACACAGGCCTGCAGTTATAGATGCTATTTATGGCCATGTTTTTCCTGACGCTTTCACTGGACGTGAGATTGTGATTCTTGGGAGTAGAATGATGGTCACCTCCTGTCATAACGGTGGAAGTGGAATGGTTTAAACCAATTTAAACCCTGGTCTCTAAGGCTGTTCATCTTGTTTCACCCTCCTGCCAACCAGACCCACAAGTTTGTCGTTCTGTGGATGGAACATTAATTTTGTGTCCAAGCTGTGTGTTATATTTACAGGACTTGGCCGCATGCTTATTCCTCCCATGCCAAGCTATTTCCGTCCACGGAGGCCATCCTGCCCTCCGTCATTAGTCGCCAAAAGTGTCCAGATTCTCTCTTTCGTTCGTTTATCTTTGACTCCGCCTCCCCACCTTTGGCATGGATAAAAGTATCTGCTAAGAATTGAAAAGATGTATAATTATTACTACAGTATTGGTGATGTGTGCGTCTCTGTTGCAGATCCAGCAAGTACAGCAGAAGAAAGAGATGCTCCTGACCAGTAACCGCAGCCTGGCAGAGCAGAACCTGGTTCTCCAGCCCACCCTGGAGGAACAGAAGAACAAGCTCACCAAGCGCTACTGCCTTCTCCAGGAAGGCTTCGAAGCCTACCAGCTCCGCAAGTCCACTTTGGGTAACCGTCCGGATCGCCCGACACCTAACCCTAGCTTCAGCTTGTTCAACAAGAGATGCTGTTGGATTTGGGGTCATACTAGGTGTGCCCGGGGGGGCTTTTAACGGTGTCATTGACCGTCATAAGGGATTGAAATATCGTGTTATCTTCCATTTTGTTTTCTTGTGCTATTTGATGACACACACACTGCACAGATCTGACTAGTTCAACCAGTACCTGGTGTTCCTGGAAGTGACACTAAGTCATAGTGGCCTATCTAGGCTTCACTCCAGCCCCAGTCGATCCCTGGAGTCACCTTGAGCAGGTTCCTGCTCCAAACACAGTCCATGTCAGCAGTATCTGAGACGGAGGGGGAGAAAGTGGGGGAGAGATATTGGCTCCCGTTCCCCTTCTCTGACACAATCCTGCAGAACTTTGTTGTGTGTGACTAAGACATGGAGTGGTGACACGTCTGACCTTGTGTGACGTAACGGTTGCCAGGAAGCCCACTGGAAACAGTTTCCCGAATAGTCTTCTGTTTGTTCCCGGTTACTTAAAGTCTGCTAAAGTTTAACTTTGCATCCCAAATGGTCACAAGAGCATGGCTGATTCCCTCCTCGAACCACAATGGCCAGACCATTTTTCCTAACGGACATTCTGTGACGAACGTTGCAGTGACATTCCAAAGCCCCATTTATGTGTGGGTATGATTCCTCAGCGGGAGGTCAACGAATACGACAGCTTGTCGTCTGTTTACGACAGGATGAAGGGGGGCGCGGGGAGGGGGGGGGGGGGTGTTGTGAAATAAAATGTAGGTTACCCGCCTCTCCCATCGTGCGCTGTCTGTCCTAGTTGTGGATTTGCCGTGAGCCGCAGCGGTGCAGCTGGGAAAGGACGACACCTCTGAGAACCACTCAGCCGCTCGACCCACATGAAATGCCCCGTCCTCGGAGGCAGATCTCAGCATTGTCCCCTGTGTTTCCTTACTCATGCAGTTCCCCTCCCTTCCCCTCATCCTACAACCTCCATGGTAACAGGGAAATTGTTTGAGCCTCCCTGTAGGGTGGCACTGGGGGCCAGGGTGGCAAGGGGGCAGGGCAGACGGTGCCCCCTGCTGTCCCTCAGGACAGCAGCCCACAGTGGGCCATTGTGCTGTCGCTGCTGGGATGGCGAGAGGGAAAAACAACAAGGGGGAGAAAGAGGCGGGGGAGGGGTGTGTGTGTGTGGGGGGGGGGGACTGAGAGAAAGGCAGGCTAACTCTCCCCCTCAGATTCTAGTGTGGAGGATGGGCTGTATCCATTTCTAAATGGCAGTCTCATGATCCCAGGGCCCAGGCTGTGTGTGTGTTTGCTCCCTGGTCTCTCCAAAGTGGAGAATCGCACCATTGTGTGGAGGGGTGCAGATACCTCCTGTGAGTCTGTGTCATTATGGGGGAGGGGGAGGTGTTCTGCCTGCCACACAGCTAACAGGCCTGGGGCCTGAAGGCGGCCTGGCCTCCCTCCTGACAACCAGGCTTTGGCTAACAAATCTCTCAAAGATCAGTCGTGGACTGACGTATGCCGGCATCTTTCAGTGGCGTGTCTGTGGTGGGCTCTGAGGGGCGGCCTGAGACTGCACTAACTTGTCAGTGTCAGTTTGTTGGTGGAGGACTAATTCCCTGTGAACTGTGACTCTGGCTCACACAGCTGGGAAACGCTTTACATCATGCCCGGGGAAAGCTGGTGAAATTAATCTTTTTTTTCCTTTTTTATTTTCCTCTTTCATCTGGCGCTGGGGTGGGGGAAGGGGGGGGGCAAGCTAGGCCTTTGTCCGGGCCTGACCCCGATTTCTCTCATGCTCCCGTACGACACATTCTCTGGAGGTCTCTAATGGAATGTGGAGCTCAGTCTTATTCATAATCCCTTCAACGGTTGTGCACATGAATGTAATTGTTGGAAGTGAAGTGTAGGCCGAGTACAGTATTGAGGGCTGTTTCGGTTGGCATGAGGTTTGACACACATGCACAGTCACAATTCTAGGTGTGTGTGTGTGCCTGTGTGCATACGTAATACTTTATTTGCATGGTGTCGTGTTCTCTGTGTAATCCCCGCCCCAGCTGGTGTTGCCTTTCAGTAAGCACAGCAACAGATACCAAACCTACATCCTTGGAGACACTAGCTCTATTTTCGTGCATGAGAAGGCAGTCTGTGAGCGTCAGTAGGCATGTGTGGGCAAGGCCCAATGACTGCTCCGGGTGTCAGTTAGGTGTGGGATCCCACAAGACTGACTGAACACTTTAAATTGTTAATCCTCACAACCTGTCTTGTGATTTATGACACGACTCATTTATTTCCACAAGTAAGCTCTCAGGAATAAGTACCACAAGCGACAACGAATCTGCGACATGTTTTAATATGTATAAATGTGTATGTATGTCTGGACCTTTTCTTTTGGAATATATAGATATATATATCGTATTAGTGAGGTGACTCTTTCTTAATCCACAGACCACAAGTCTGGGAACAGTTCTCTGGACATGTTGCTGGCCCTGCTGCAGGCAGAAGGGGCCAAAATAGAAGAGGAGACAGAGGTAAGCTGTTCTGCCACCTTCCAGTCACGGCATGACCTCATGCCTCCCGTCTGCCCGTCTGTAAACTGTGTCTGACTGGGCTTTTGTACCTGCCTTTCCTGTGCTTTGTTTGGGTTACGGACACCCTTTTTATCCTTCGTAACCTGTTATACTCAATGCCCCTATGTGTGAGTTTCCTATGTGTGAGTTTCTCTCGGGGCATGACATCTCTCCTATCTTATTTCACATTGACGTACGTGGCTACAATTTTCAGGTGTTGGAGGTTGCTGTTAATGTCAATCTGAGCTCTTCTTCTATGTTTGTGACAGAACATGGCAGAGTCCTTCCTAGACGGCGACATCATGATGGAAGCCTTTGTAGACGACTACCATAGCAAGAGGAAGCTAGCCCACCTGAGGAGGGTGAAGATAGACAAGCTGCGGGAGATGGTGCTGAACGGCCACAGTCTGCCCCCGGCTCAGTCCCCTGCCCCTCGCCCCCAGGAAGTCTCCGCCAGGCCCTCTCCCCTGCACACAGAGGCCATCAGCAGCTCCCCGGCCCCCCAGCCCAGGAGGGCCCCCCCTCCCCCTCCCGTCCAGCTGTCCCCAGCCTCAGGCCCGGCCCTGCAGTCTCCGGCCTTCTCATACCCCTCCACCCCTTACCCTCCAGTTCCCCCCAGGTCGGGCCAGCCTTTTCCCAGTGTCAACTCCGGGTACCCCCAACAATATATGTCCCAGTACCCCCCCGCCCTCCCCCAGAGGCCTCCCCCTCGCATGGCCCCCCAGCCTGGTTTCATCATGCAGTAACGGAGGTGCCGGGCGCTGTGAAGGTGCAGGTCTTGCGGTGGACTTTCGCTGCGGCTTTCCCCTGGTTGGTTGACCTCCCGGGACAGCTATGGGGAACGCGACTAATCACAATCAAGATGGTGGAGGGACATGGTCTGGGCTGTTCGCCCTCCGCCGAACAACAGAATCAACAAACAACTCCGTGGATTTCCACTCCTCTCATCTGAAACTACACTCTGTAATCACTCTGGCAACTAAAGGTGTTGCCAGACCGGTCTGATTCTGTTGAGGCAAAACCCCATGCCCTTTCAAACGCTGTTGGGAGGCTGTAGTGAGGAAAATGTCAATCTAGGGTTTACCGGCTTGGATCAACTCATAAACTCTGAGCCAAATATCAACAGTCAACAGTCACTTAAGTGACTTCCTGTACCTGTGTGCCATGGCAGACGGGAACAGTGCCATCTTGCAGGGCTTCTTTACACACTGCGGCAGTTTGCTCCCTCTAGTGGCCATCTATTGAATAAACATGTAATTTGCTTGTCAGCACACACTCCTCTTGTTTGGCCCTTACAGTCTTTTAAAGAAATTGAGGTATTCTGTGAGACGCTTTCTTTCACTCAGGGACACACTGGGGCTGTACAGATCTATTGTACTGCATCTCAAAAAGGTAGCGTGGAAACAAGATTATTGCGAAACGTTCTGCAATAGCTAGGTTTACATTTGGAAAAGATAACACCCTTTGCTCACTGGTGGAGGTGTACAGAGGCCCTTAATGTCACCTGGGCTGTTGAATGGAGGACTAGAGCCACAAATAGTGAAGCTATTTTTAATCTTGCATTACCCAGGCTTCCTTATGAAAGACTGGTCAAATGTATGCAAACTGTGACCATACTGTGCCATTATCCAAACAATAATCTCCCACATCGTTAGAATCAGAATCTTGATCCACTGTGTCATTGTGTGATTTATCTTTCACAGGGTACTTTTGAACTCATAAGATTTTCAATGAGTAATGAATAAATACTCACAATTTACGTAATTCTAATGCTTTTTGGGAGGAGTTCAAATGTTGCCAGGATTGATTGACAGTCATTTGAAAGTTTGTACAGAGTTTTTCTTTCCCAGCTGTTTGCTGTTTTAGGGCAGGCTGAGTATGTGGTCGGCCTGTCTGTCCTGGAGAGAAAGGTGGTACTGGCCCATGTCTCCCAGGACGTAGAGAAGAAAAGAGTCTCTGTCAGAATCATCACTGAATCTTTTAACACCAGGTCTTTAGGACTTTTTAATGAAGGTGTAGAGCCATGTAAAGTTGTTTTGATCATTTCTCCTTGTAACACTCATATTCTTCATTAAATGGGTCCTCCATGTGCACTTACTTTGAAACTATATAAGTACGGATAAACTCATGTACTAATTCGCTGTCTTTAGCGTGCTTTTGGGATTGAAAATCACGTTGACTTTGAATTTTTCTGATTTAAAGCCTGTCTGGTTTCTTAAGTGTTTGATTTACTAAGGGCCAAAGATTTAAGAGGGGATCATTCATAAAGGTATCATATCGAATCCATTTCTGTGTCAATCACAGATTGACACAGATCTGTGTGTGTTTCTTATGTCTTCAGCCAATAGTAGCTAATCAGGAAGCGAAGCTTCATGCCTCCTTGAATGAAGCTCTTCTGGTAAAGTTTCTTTTCTGTCAACAATTGTAATTTTTTTCATTAATTACATAACGAAACATGCAGCACTTGTATTCATCACTCCTCAACTGTTTGTTTCCTGAATGCTGTACTGTTCAAGAACCACAGAGTGCCTACGCTCGACTAGATACTGAAGCTAATCTCACACTGCAGCCCAGACAGAGGATTGGCATCGTGTTGATGGTCAGTGGCCCCCCTGTCTCTGGATCCAGACTAGTCCTGCCCATGGAGGGCTTCCTCCTCCTGCATGACAAACCCCTCATCTTATTGTGCTGAAACTGGGATTACATGCCTGAAGCTATGTTGTGTCAAACTGACTGGCTGGCTGTCAGGCTTCCACTCTCAGTGCTGTTGTTGTTGAGCTGGAGTCCTGAGAAGTCTGTGGAACTTGAGACCAGGAGACATGTTTTTGTTTGCAATGTTTGTGTTGGTCTCTCTATCTACTGGTAGTTGTGAGTTGCAGAAGTTCTGCGCATGTACGTCTGGTAAATGAATATCTTAAACCTAACAGAGCTCTGCCTTTGACTCATATCAGACTAATATGTACTAATATTGGGAAGGACACAGTGAGTGTTCGGTTGTGAGACTGGATATGGAAAAAGCCATGCTCCTATTTTCCAATTGAGGAAGGAATTGTTTATACCAGCTAACTAACATTTAATGAGCGCGTGTTTTTGCATGTTTGTATTGGAAAGGTGCATATTTAACGTGTCATAGTCTTTCCATTCTTTCTCTTCATATATTTTTCTTATATAATTATGCTGTATGGACTGTTTCTATTGATCTTATGTTTTATATGTCGAGATTGTGTGTTTTAGGTTGGGCTGTTAAATACTTTAGAGGTTGAATTTATGACATGTTCCAGGATAGTTAATAAATACATCTTTTTTTATAACTTGCTTGTTTTTCTCTTCATTAACTTCGGGGGATAAGAGGGACAGGCATAACATTTGTGTGATCAATATATTGTTGACTTGAGAATATGAAAGCAGTTTCAACTACTAAATAGAACACTACAAAAAAAAACTTTTTACCAAGGAACTGCATTCAGCTAATAAATCAGAGGGCATAGTAACGTTGTTTGCTCAGTTGAAAAAATTAGACAAGAGACCCATCTAGCGTACAACATGGATATTAAACAATGTTTCTTTGAATGATTTGAACCGTCTTTGAAACGTATGATTTTGAATGCACCCCAAGTAATCAGCACGTGTACGCATTACGTTTCCATGGCTACGTCATGTCGTTAGGGGATTCGACTCCGCCATATTGTAGGAAATCCGTCTGTGCCCTGTCAGATTACCGTTTAATCCAAAGGGGATACAGGCGCTCCTGTCTATCACAACTGGAAAGGGGCTTGATAACCACCTAATCTGCAAGGAAACGCAGGTTTGATAGATATCAGTTATAATGCATTAATAAAGTTAGACCAGATCAAATTGAAAATGAGTCTAACGTGAGCTTTCATTTGGTTTGGTGATTTGTCAAGAACACATTTTGTTTATGCTAGCAAAGTAGCTGGAGAGCTAGTCCTTGCTAATGTGCGCTATTTTGCCAACTCTTAAAAAGTGCAAAATCGGAGAATGCAACACTTTTGCTACAAATCTGAATACATGTTTTATATTTTCGCGTAATTACCTAGATACAACCTTGATTTGTGACTTTTGTTTTTAATGGATAGCTCTTAAATTTTATTCTAACCTTTGCACCACCCGGCAAGCTAGCTAGTTAGCTAACGTCTACCAAATCTGCACTATTCCTGCTTGGATCGGACAGAAGAAAAATCCCAAGCCGCAAAACGCGTCAAAACGGAGTAGCTGACGTTAGTCTGCTGGTGTGTCAGCCAGTTAACTAGCTAGCAAGCAAAGCTAGTTTATCATACTTGGACCTGAGTGTTGATTCCAGGAAACCAAAATGTCTGGAAAAGATAAAGACAAAGACAAAGAAAAAGAAAAGCAATCCACCACCGAACGGCTCATAAAAGGTGAGTTAACCATACGTTATCTAGCTAGCAATCCAAATCAGGCAGACATTACCTACGTATTGTTTTAGTTAAAGATCGACACTTTGTTGTCATGCAACAGGTCTTCTAACATTGTTGATTTGGATTAGTGATTTGCAATTTAGTAACCATCGTTTGGCTGCTCTGGTGGCTGATTGAGATTGAGATATTATTAACGGTATTTTGCAGGGGCTATAACATCCTAGCTGGAAATCTTCCAACTCAAATGTGTTGTTGTCCAAAAGGATTGTGATGGAGGATGTATAAGCCTATGCAATAAGGCGAAGTAAAAAGCGGCGTCAGGATTGAAGTGTTGACAGCCATAGCATTTCAAAGATGGTGAATAATTTTATGGACAGGACAAACAGAAAGTATTATGTTGCTCAAAACCAGAGGTGTATCAGAGGGTGTTTCAACCGCTTGTCTCTGAATCCTCTGGTCAGAGCTCTCCTGACTCCGAGCATAGAAGCACGCACATTGTGGTCCAGGACGGATGATAACAGGACACATGCCATCAAATCTATTCTAGTTAGAGTGCGATATGTTCTCCTATTTATTCCTCTAGAGGTTTAATGTAAGATATCTGCAATAAGCTGTCAACACTCCTGGTTCCCATGGTCAGGAGCTGGTCTGTGACATTTTTGCAGCCTATTTTCAGGAACAGGCTGACTGTGAGAGGTCTGCAGTTGCTGTGATTCGGCTGACAAGGTGGATTCCTGCACTCCACTGTTATAGTCTCTTGGACAGACCAGACCTCATTAGCAACTGCCCCGTGCTCTGCCTGGACAGGACACTCTCGGCCAAGGCTGCCAAGCAAGCCTCCACTAGCTCCCCAGGGAGACCCCCGTGCCAGCCCAGCACTCTGCCAGCCTGTTCGGGGGAGCTCTCCCCGGACAGGGAGCAAGAAATGCCCTGGCAGGGGGGATAGGAATGCTGAGAGTGTATGCGCCAGTAAGGAGAGGGTGAGTTAATTGCGGAAAGAATCTCCTCGGCGATGTGCCCAAGCCTCAGGGCGGGGAGTCGAGAGAGAAGGATGGAGAGGGAAAGAGCTTTTTTTGTAGCCAACTTGGAACAATATGAGAGGTTTAAAAAACGATTTGACAGACTTTCTCTGTGCCTGAGCCAGATAGGTAGCATAGGTGAGGTTGAGTGCCCAGCTGGACTGCACTTGGTTGTGCGTGTGGCTTGTTACTGGCCGCCAGAGATATGCGTTTTTAAACGGCATGAGTAATAGTCCAAATGAATTAGAGCAATTGAGAATCAACCCAACCACACAATCTTTCCTGCTTCTTTTGTTCAAATCTAACCAAGCTCTATCCTGTGGCCCGATTCTGTAATTAATACCCCTTTGTGCTGCTTTTGATTGAAATATTGAATCCTAATCTATAACCGGCTTGTCATTATGAATACACTAGATAGATGCCGTCTTTGTTTTCCAGTGTGTTTGTTGTCATGCCAGTGTGGCTAAGATGGAGTGCTGCATTGGGCCAACACTCATGGTCATTCAGCAAGGGCCAGCCAACGTTTCATGCTAATTAAAAACTAGCTTAAATTATTTGAAGTGGATGTTTCATCATGATTAATAGGGCTCCATAGGTGTTCTTGGCCCCTTTTCATCTGAGGCCTCTCTGCTTGGCCTTATTAACCGTTTAGTGGTTTGTTATTGGATGGGGCAAGAGGCTGTCATTGGAGGTCTTAGATCTGCATTGTAATTTGGATTCGAAACCAGAGGGGGTGAATTTCTCTGACACTGCTGAGTGTTGCCATGCCCAGGACACCTCCGACTGCGGGGATGTGATGACACGTTGGCATGACACGGTGTCATGACACCAGCCTCATGTTCCTCCACTGATTCACATCCTGCTTTCTCAACAATTGTTGGGAGCGTGGAAGCCAGTGCCCCACTGTCCTGTCCCCTCTCTCTCTCCCCTGCCCCCCTCTCTCCCTCCCCCTTTCCAGTGTCCTGACATATCTGGAACCCTGGGGCCAGAGAAGCCTGCCTCCAGTGTGGCTCTTAAAAAAAACATACTCTGAACCTGGAATCCCCAGCTAATAGAGGCTTTGCCTAATCTCTACTTAACGCTCGTACCCCGGGCTTACAGTTCCTTTCGCAGCCTGCCTCGTAGGTCCAGGAGCGCTTACCGTTTATTTATACCGCACTTGTCAGAGCGTGACAGCTTGTCCTGATCGTAGAGGAGGCCAAGTTGGAGCAGGGCTGCAGGAGATGACCTGCCCCCCCGCAGGTTAGCGCTTGTTGGAACCCACATCAGCCTCTCTAACCTCCTCCCCAACTCACCACCATCACCCCCTCGACCTGCACACCAGCACAATGCATGGGACATTTGCAAACGAAATCCGTGGTTCATTAAAAGGCTATCTAGCTTTGTTGCTGTTCGGAAGGGTTAGAGATGACAGTCAGAGATGCACCCCCCCCCCCCCCTTCACCACCACCTCCCTACACCATCACCACCCTTCCTGGTCCTCTTTACATGCGCTCTTTACATTCTGGCCACAGGCGTGGCTGCTACCAGCTGATAATCAGAGGAAAGGTCTTTGAGTAGTGTTGTTTTACCACACGCTGTCTGCTAATGATTTGGCAGATCAGCAGCTATCATTAGCTACTCAAAACTCATTGTTCCCCAATGATAATCTCAGACTAGAAGCAACGCATTTATCCCATCCACAGGCTGCAGATTCGTTGGTAAGAGTTCGAGGATCAGACCCGGGAAGAATATCTTCCTCACATCTCCCGTGTCAGACACAAACACTAGTAAACAGTGAAGTTCGCAAGCTGCTTTGGCTATCTGTTGCTTGAACTTATTCAGAGGACACCAGTCAGACCATGGGTTGACAGCTCACTACAGTGTCCAGCGCTGGAACTTTCCATCTAAACACGGCATTGCCCTTTTCACCTGTCGTACACGGCTTCGTGCAGCTGTCTGGCGACATGTCTGGAGCGTGGGGTGATGCTTGAGCTGGGCTAATCTTCGCGCCACATCTCCGTGGATTTGCATCAGAACACTGTCTCCTTGTTTTAATAAATGGAGATTGTCGCCCGCGTTCTCATCTGTGTTCGTTTGTCCGCCCGGTTCTTTAGATGAAATCTGACTCTAGATTGAATTGAATGAATAATTTGTTGTTGACTGCGGTGGGGAGTTTTGTTGTCAGTTATTTTTGAAGTCAAGATTAATATTTAAGTAACTCAAAATTATCATTGGCCAGGTGATTGTTATGTTCTGTTGGGTATAATGACATTTAGCTTTTCTGCTCTTTTGGATTCTCCTGCAAGGGATTGTGGGGCTGTGGAGGAGATTAAGGGGTTCAAGTGAGGTGAAGGACTTTTGCTTTGTGTCTTAAGAGACCGCAAGTGACATTTTCATAGCTTAGGCTATGCCCTCACCCCCTGTGACCTGAACCCAAGCCATACAAATGTAATATCATGATCTGGATGTGTTGTGGTGGGAGATGCAGCAAGCGTAGTGATGACTTGAGACCCTGGTGGCCCACTGTCACAATCACAAACCATGGCCAGACACACCGCCTATCCGTTTATCCTAAACTGATTTGCTTGATCTATTTGGCTTAGATTTGGAGTAGCTTGTGTACAGTACTGTAACAGTTGAAATACCGCCTGTTAGTTTAAAGTACATCCTAATTATCCTGTCTCAGTGTTGACATAACAACGACGTGCTTTAGGCGGCTATCAGTAGAACCTTCTTGAACACAAGTCAAGTGGCGCAAACCCCCACTGGGCCTTGGAGTTTTGACCGGTTGTCCCGTCCCCCCCGTCCCCGTCCCCGTCCCCAGCCGTGCCCTACCCCCCCCAGCAGCGCCTGACGGTGAAGGAGCTGTTCGAGGACGGCAAGCCCAACCCGGAGCTGCTCCGCACTCACCTGGTGAAGGAGGGCCGCCTGGAGGAGGAGCTGGCGCTGCGCATCATCAACGATGGTGCCAACATCCTCCGCCAGGAGAAGTGCATGCTGGAGGTGGAGGCGCCCATCACAGGTAGGACTGTCCCCAGTGCCCATCACAGGTAGGACTGTCCCCAGTGCCCATCACAGGTAGGACTGTCCCCAGTGCCCATCACAGGTAGGACTGTCTCCAGTGCCCATCACAGGTAGGACTGTCTCCAGTGCCCATCACAGGTAGGACTGTCCCCAGTGCCCATCACAGGTAGGACTGTCCCCAGTGCCCATCACAGGTAGGACTGTCTCCAGTGCCCATCACAGGTAGGACTGTCTCCAGTGCCCATCACAGGTAGGACTGTCTCCAGTGCCCATCACAGGTAGGACTGTCTCCAGTGCCCATCACAGGTAGGACTGTCTCCAGTGCCCATCACAGGTAGGACTGTCTCCAGTGCCCATCACAGGTAGGACTGTCTCCAGTGCCCATCACAGGTAGGACTGTCTCCAGTGCCCATCACAGGTAGGACTGTCTCCAGTGCCCATCACAGGTAGGACTGTCCCCAGTGCCCATCACAGGTAGGACTGTCCCCAGTGCCCATCACAGGTAGGACTGTCTCCAGTGCCCATCACAGGTAGGACTGTCTCCAGTGCCCATCACAGGTAGGACTGTCCCCAGTGCCCATCACAGGTAGGACTGTCCCCAGTGCCCATCACAGGTAGGACTGTCCCCAGTGCCCATCACAGGTAGGATTGTCTCCAGTGCCCAACACAGGTAGGACTGTCTCCAGTAGAGCCCGACCGATAAAGGATTTTTAAGGCCGATACCGATACAAATATTTGGTGATTTAAAAATCCGATATTCCGATATAGGCCGATTATTAAAAAATATTTTAAAAATCCAGAAACGTGTAACAAAACAAACTGATTTCCCTAACATTAGTTATATGTCGTTTGCATTTAGTCATTTTTAGCAGACGTTCTTATCCAGAGCGACTTACAGTAAGTACAGGGACATTCCCAGAGGTAAGTAGGGTGAAGTGCCTTTCTCAAGGACACAACGTCATTTTACACTGCCGGGAAACAAACCGGCAACCTTCTGATTAATAGCCTGATTCCTTAACCACTCAGCCATCTGACTCCTGTTATTTCCGCATTATTTCGACCATTATAAATGCAGATACCGATAGTTTGGAAAATGCCTAATATCGGCCGATAATGTCGGGCTCTAGTCTCCAGTGCCCATCACAGGTAGGACTGCTCGCTGTGTAGGACAGTGCCCAGTGCCGTTCCCCTTCAGAGCAGCCTTTTACACACGGTTGGGCGTGAAAGGCTTTTGTCTACGCGACGTATTTGTTCAGTAAAGGCTTTGATTCGAAGCGACGGGCATGGTGGGGATTTGAAGCCACAGGCTCGTGAGTGTCTAGCCCTGAGGGAGCCAGACGCCTTGTGGATGAAGGCAAGCTGTCCTCCTCCATACATGCTGAGCAAGGCTGTCTTCCTCATGTTTTCCTATGGAAGGCAGGAGATGGTGTCATGGACCCCCGCCAATCCCCGCGGGCCCAGAGTAAACACTGCCCAGCCTGGGCACTCTTCCATGACACCACTGTTTGATTCCACTGACAGGTGGTGGATGGAGCCTTCTCCTTTTGCCAGGCTGGGGGCTAGGAATCCACTCCAACACAAATCTTTCCAAGCTTCTCTCTCTTTGTGTCTCTGTCTCTCTCCGTCTCTCTCTCTGTCTCTCTCTCTCTCTCTCCGTCTCTCTCTGTGTCTCTCCCTCTCTCTCTTTTTCTCCTAGCTGTCCTCAGTTTAGACGAGTCCCTCGCGGGGTCACCTCCATACCTCTCCTCGTCCAGCTTCACCTCCCTCTCCCTCTCTGTTTCTCCCCCCGGTCAGTGTGCGGCGACGTCCACGGCCAGTTCTTCGACCTCATGAAGCTGTTCGAGGTGGGGGGCTCGCCCAGCAACACGCGCTACCTCTTCCTGGGAGACTACGTCGACCGGGGCTACTTCAGCATCGAGGTGAGCCTGAAGCCCCACCACCACCCCCCCCCTCCCTGCCCCTGAGGGAGGGCACTGTGCACACCGGAACATGTCATTAAACACGTGAAAAGCACACATCCTGCTGTTAAGTCCACCACAGGTTCTTCCTGCAACCTCCCATATAGCTCCCCGGTTTGAACCTGTGTGGTGTTAGCTTGAGTGTGGGTTGCTGATTCTAGCAGCTGCACACTGCTATACACACAGCAAGGATTGTGTGTGTGTGTGTGTGTGTGCTGGATCGGTGTGTCATGTTTAATTAGCCATTCCCTTATTTACTGAGCTCTCAGGGACACTGGCCTCTCAGATGGCATTATGTCACATTGACAACTGGCTTATGGCCTCTTGAAGTTATGACATCACATTCATAGCTTAATATCAGGCATTGACACAATCTACTGCTTGTCTCTCCTAGGCAAAGCGTGATGAACCATAAATCAGGGGTCAACAGTGTGTCTATAGTTAGTGTAATGTAGGTGGGTAGGATGTTGGCTGGGGTGGGCGGGGGGCTGGGGGGGTCTTGTTTCTGTGGGTCCTTCTCAGTCAGACAGTCTTGTTCGCTATGCCAGAGGGAGGCACCCCCTGCATGCCCTCCTCTCACTGAACCATCTGTCTCTGTGTGGAATCACTACTGCCATGGCCCCACCGCCCGCCACTACCCCCCCCCCCCCCCCCTCTCTCCAGAAATACTCCATAGTTGGTTTACATAAAGCATGCTCCAATGTAAGGGTCAGGAGAGTGAGAGATAGTAAATGGCTCATTTGACTGTAATTGTTCCTACAGTTGTTTCAGATTACTGGCACTGTCGTCATCACCAGACTGGCTCTGGATGGTTTGCCATCGCAGTGACCGGTTTGGTTATCATGGTTACTGAATAATGTAGGATATTAGCAAGTTGGAGATGGGAGCGACGACACTGCTTGGGCCCAAGGACCATTGTTATGGAAAGTGGATGCGAGGATTTCATTAGTGCACAAATCTGGTGATGATTTTTACTGATGTTTTTCTTCTTCCTGCATCCTATTATCAGGCCGGACGTTGTTCCTGAACCAGCATGGATTTGTTTTCAGCAAAACCCACAAACCCTGAGTCCTGATTGAGTCCCCCCGCGAACCCAGGGCTGCTGGGGGGCAGGATTTGGCAAGGCATCGATCGGTCTGTGGATAGTGGCGGGGGGGGGGGGGGGGTTGTCTTTTGATGGGTGCACATGTGAGCATGGTGAAATGTCACACAGATGAAAAGTGTGATTGAAAGAGCATAGGGAATGACTGACCGAGTGAAGCCGGCCCACAAGGGGAGCCTTGGGGGGCGCTGTGCCCTCACTCTGTACTGTACCGCCAGCTCAACAAGACGGAGGGCTTTCTAGTCACGCGAAAAGAGGAACACTGGGAAATGGAACTCAATGATGTGGTTACCTTGGTAACAGAAAGATTGACTTTACCCACTCAGAGTTAAGCATTAGCGTTTCAGACCGCCTATTGGCTGTCACTGCAAAGTGTGAGCAGGTTTGAGTAGATCCTGTCCATCCTCCTCCACAGACCCCTTGAATACAGCAAAGGACTCTCACTTGTGGCCACCCCCTGACACGGCTGGCCCGGGGTGGCCTGGCGTGTGTGTGTGTGGCCTGGCGGGAAGCACTTACGCCGGACACACAAAGCTCTGCGCTGTTCCTTTTGTCTAACTCCCCCGCTTCAGCCTCTACGCCAGGCGTCTGGCTAGGAGGGAGGGGAGGGGAGAGGAGAGGAAGGGAAGGTTCTCATTAAAACCACAGTCAGCCTGGGGCTCTCCTCCCTCTCACAGCTCTTCCACCTTCCAGCCCCCCCCCCCCCCCCCCCCTACACACACCCCCGTGTTAACATCCTTGTGCTCAACGCATCATCGTATGAGTCCGGGATTAGGATTACGTCAAGGGTATCCCCCTCCCATCTTAGCTTTTGCTGTCATTAGGATGCACACCTGCTGGCCTTAGTTTTCCGTGGCGTCCTGTTGTCAGGCCCCAGACCCAGGGCCGGGGCGTCCTGTTGTCAGGCCCCAGACCCAGGGCCGTGGCGTCCTGTTGTCAGGCCCCAGACCCAGGGCCGTGGCTGATGCATGCTAATGCTGAGCAGCGGCAGGGGAGAGCCAAGTGGTCCCTAATGAGGGCCGGGACAGGAAGCGAGCTCGTTTGGATTGTAAATGCCAGCCCGCTTTCCAGACCGTCGTCGCGCATTAAATGCGGCCGGGGGCTTCATCTGCGTCCAGCTTCAAAGACTCGGAGGATAAATTATGTTTTCTTTTTTTTCCTTCATTTGAATGTAGTGCTTTTTCTAATTATGCTCCTTTTGTTAGGTGGGTGAGGGGGGCCAGCTGGGTGAGGGGATTGAGGTTGCTTTTCAGATGAGATCAGTTTCAATGTTCTGTTTCATATTGACATTTGGGCGAACGCAGGCCTTTTCTTTTGTTTTAGACGTAAAAAAACAAATTATCTGCCACCTGGTTCACCCATAGCAACCTACCTTCTTCTCCTCTCTGAGAGACCTGGGATCTTTTGCATATCTTATCCGTGTGAATGTCACCTTTGTTTACTCAGCTCTATCTCTCTCCAACTCTCTCTTCATCTCTCTATAACTATATCCCTCCATCTCTCTGTCTCCATTTCTCTCCCGCTCTCTCCACCTCCATCTCTCTCGCTCTCTCTCCATCTGTCTCCATCTCTCTCCCTCCCAGTGTGTGCTGTACCTTTGGTCGTTGAAGATCAACCACCCGACCACGCTGTTCCTCCTCCGAGGGAACCACGAGTGCCGGCACCTGACGGAGTACTTCACCTTCAAACAGGAATGTAAGTCCTCCAGTCCTCCAGTCCCCCAGTCCTCCAATCCTCCAGTCCCCCAGTCCTCCAATCCTCCAGTCCCCCAGTCCTCCAGTCCTCCAGTCCCCCAGTCCCCCAGTCCTCCAATCCTCCAGTCCTCCAGTCCCCCAGTCCCCCAGTCCTCCAGTCCTCCAGTCCCCCAATCCTCCAGTCCTCCAGTCCCCCAATCCTCCAGTCCCCCAATCCTCCAGTCCTCCAGTCCTCCAATCCTCCAGTCCCCCAGTCCTCCAGTCCTCCAATCCCCCAGTCCTCCAGTCCTCCAGTCGTCCAGTCCTCCAATCCCCCAGTTCTCCAGTCCCCCAGTTCTCCAGTACTCCAGTCCCGCCAGCGAGGCCAGGCCAGGCGTGATGCAACACCGTGCTCCCAGCTGTGGAAGGGTCACTGCGACCTGGCCAAGCCGGGCTTATTCCATCATGCAACCCCGTTTGATAGGACACAGGCATCGGGTACATGATATATTGTTACACAAGCAGGGGGGTTCCCCCCACACACACACACTGCCCCTAGATGGATGAGTCATGGCTGATTTTCAGAAACTGGAAAGTGTGCGTCAGCAGGACGGCTCTGTCTGCCTCTGCCCATTGAAAGAGAGCCCTGCTAGCGTCCCTGCAGTGGCTCCGCAGGCCTGCCAGCACACGTGTCATCAGTGGCTGCAGCCATGCGTGCAGACCAGGCCTTCTCACATGAAGCAGACAGGGAGCGGCCGTGGCGTGGAGGGCATCCAGGCATGCTGTTGATGTTTTTCAGGCAGTTACACACAGTCATCGAGGTGAAACGTGTGTCTGTTGGTGTGTGTGTCTGCGTGTGTGTGTGTGTGTCTGGGATGGCGCACAGGGATTTCAGATTGTCTGCGTGTGTGTGTGTCTGCGTGTGTAGTCTGCGTGTGTGTTTGTGTGTCTGCGTGTGCGTTTGTGTCTGTGTGTGTGTGTCTGCGTGTGTGTGTCTGCGTGTGTGTGTGTGTCTCTGATGGTGCACAGGGAGTTCAGACTGAATGTGGCACAGGTGTGGAGACATTAGTATGCAAAAGCATCCAGAGACAAGACACTTTAGCAGACAGAAGAAAGACGTCTCGGTTTTCATAAATAAACTCCCAAACTGCTAGCCATCCTCATATCCAGTGAAAGATGCTTCACTCTAATTGGATTATAATGACAGCGCTCATTAGCATGTACTTAAACTAATTGGGCGGAGGCAGGGGAGGGTGTGTGAAACAGGAGGCCTGGCGGATGCACCTCCTTCAGGATGAAAGACGACAATAAAAATAGACGCCTCTCCCGTTCTAGAGGGCCGTCCTCACGCCCGCGCTCTGCGATGGTGTGGGTCGGTTCCGCTCAGGAACCAGGACATTGTTGTGTAGCTTTCCTCAGGTGACTGAGGGAGGTGCTCTGCGGCCTGGCCCAGCCACACAATGTGCTCCTCCTGGAGACTGTGAAGAAGGCCTCTTAACCCTTGTGTTATCTTCGGGTCATTCTGACCCATCAGTCATTGTGACCCACCGTCGTATTGCGACAACTTTACCGCATACAAAAACAAAGTGAAGCATTTTCTTTTAACCGTCGGGCTGTCTCAGACCCTCCACATCGCGAAGGTTAAAAGCAAATGCTTTTTATTTGTTTTTGTATTGGGTAAAGTTGTCGCAACACAACGATGGTTCGTTGTGAACCTTTGGGTCATGTGACCCGAAGGCAGCACAAGGGTTAAGCTTTTGTTTTTGTTTTGGGTCAGACGAGTTTGGGTGTTTGGCATCAGTGATGGCATGATGGCTGAGGTGATGAGTTGACTGTTGGAGAGACCTGTTTGTGACGGGGGGGGATCTGGACCATATCAGGAAGTCTTGAGTTATACAAACAGATTGCTGGGATAATGGTCAAGGCCAGACTAACGACTGTCTCCTGGCTTCAGCTTGGATGGTTAAGACCACTTCTCAGGTCCCAGGAATGCCCAGGACTGGGCTGGACAGTAAAGTTGTCTGTTAAACTCACCAGGCTAGTGGCCCGTGTCCAGCCCTCCACCTTCTGAATCAGAGTCCGTCTGTGCAGTTAATCAGCAGCAGAGCTCTGATGACATCACAAGCGCCGTTTCCCTCCGCTCCTTATAAGGAGCTCACTTCCTCCCTGCCCGTGTAATCTGACCTGCGGACTGTTGTGTCGCACCGACGCCTAATAAGCTGTCAGTCACTCATTAGTCAACAGCCTCAATCAGGCCCGTACCACAACAACTGCTGCAGTGTTGTCCTGCAAACAGCAAGACACACATTGTCATACCACATATATATATATATGGCATTGCTATGTAATACATATACTGTGTGTATATATATATATATATATATGTATATGTTTGTATAATCATTGAGGAGTGTCTAGGAGGCCAGAGGACAGACTATTAAAACTATTTCCATAAGTGAAAAACAGCACACATGTAGACCCTTGCAGTACACAGGAAGCTTTATGCTAGTGCAGGCCAGTCTGGTCTGGAACAGCTGGGCTGAAGTGTGTGTGTCCGTGTGTGTGTGTGCTGCAGGTAAGATCAAGTACTCGGAGCGTGTCTATGACGCCTGCATGGAGGCCTTCGACTGCCTGCCCCTCGCCGCCCTGCTAAACCAGCAGTTCCTCTGCGTACACGGAGGGCTCTCTCCAGAAATAAACTGCCTAGACGACATTAGGAAAGTAAGTTGATGGCCTCGTAAAAAAACAACAACTACGAAACCAAATGAAATCGCTATTGATCCAAGCCAAGATAGCACTACACAGTGCTAAACTGTACATGGTATAATAAGTAAATATGAATACATTGTATTTGGTTTGAATTCAGCGATACCTGGTTGTAGGTGTCTTGGGTGTAGCTGGGCTGTGTGTGATGGCCCTGCCTGTATGGTTTCTTCTTCCCCAGTTAGACAGGTTTAAGGAGCCGCCAGCCTTCGGGCCCATGTGTGACCTGATCTGGGCCGACCCGGGCGAGGACTACGGCAGCGAGAAGTCTGCGGAACACTTCAACCACAACTCCGTGCGAGGCTGTTCCTACTTCTTCAGGTAATGCACCGTACTTCCTCCAGCTGGCCTCTGCGCTGCAGCTTCAGACGGCTGGCTTCACGCCTACATGGCCGGCCATGTCTCTGTCTGTGTCCCCCAGGGCCATGTAGACAGGCTAGGTCTATGTACAGGGCTAGGTCTACGGTTTGGAGTAGATAAACCTTGTTAGCTTGGCTCGCTGTCCCACCAGGCAATACTTTCTCCACGTATACCTAGACGTTCCAGATGGGGAGGCTAATGGGTGCATTAAGTGAATACAGGTGGCCTTTGGTAAATGCCAGAGCAGCTTCTTAGGGAAGGTGGACGAGGGGGTTGTAGGAAGCCCACTAAAAGCTCTCCACCTCAGCACCCGGTGGCCTGCAGCCTCTCTGGAGACCTCCTAAAGACCCCGCTGCCGGCCTCTGGCCTGGCTGCATCATTAGAGACCGTCTCGGAGGCCAGGAGCCAGACACGGCTATTAAAACTGTATTTCCATAAGCGAGGAACAGCCAGGGAATAACATTAATGACCACACGCTGTTCCTCCCCTCCTACCCCCCCTCCCCAATTCGATTCTTGGTTGGGTCTCTGGTTCCGGGGGTTGCCAGGTTGGAGTCTGGGAGATCTCAAATCGGCGCCGAGCTTTAGCCTCTACTGGTACCTTCGCTGGCTGTTCTGACTGGTTGATGTCTCCCTCTCTTGCAGTTACCCGGCAGTATGTGACTTTCTGATAAATAATAACTTGTTGTCGGTAATACGAGCTCACGAAGCACAGGACGCTGGGTAAGAGAGTTCTTCTTCTGAGTAATTCAAATAGGAACAAATATGAATAAATGGACTGTGCTGTTTGACCTTTTAATTATTGTATCACTGTCGTGTGTGTGTGTGTGTGTGTGTGTTTGTTTTCATATCCCAGGTATCGGATGTACAGAAAAAGCCAGACCACAGGATTTCCGTCATTAATCACAATCTTCTCAGCACCAAATTACCTAGATGTGTATAATAACAAAGGTTTGTTGACGCTCTCTTTGAAACTCACCGTTTTGTGCCACCGCTGTCGTTCCCCGGCTGTCTGGGAGGTCACCTGACCCCACTGTCTGGGAGGTCACCTGACCCCACTGTCTGGGAGGTCACCTGACCCCGCTCTCTGTTTCCTGTTCCTCTCTCCCGTCCAGCGGCTGTGTTGAAGTACGAGAACAACGTGATGAACATCCGACAGTTCAACTGCTCTCCTCATCCCTACTGGCTGCCCAACTTCATGGACGTCTTCACCTGGTCTCTGCCCTTCGTCGGAGAGAAAGGTGAAAACAGGATGGGTCATGTGATGGGGGGGGCGGGGGACTGTAGGGGAGGGGTGTCGCGTTCGCCGTTAGAGCAGGGTGGTGAGACATTGACCTTTCACCCCTGCCTCGTCTCCCCGCAGTGACGGAGATGCTGGTGAATGTGCTGAACATCTGCTCCGACGACGAGCTCATGTCGGAAGGAGACGACCTGTGTGAAGGTGAGCGGCTTGAGGTCGACCCCTCCGGCGTGGCTCCGCGGACTCGCCGTGACGGCACACGGAGCGTGGCTGCCCGTTTGCTCACGGCTCCTGGCACCTACGTGCCGACAAGCGAGCCCCACACACACACACACGTACAGTTGTTGCACGATAAGCCGAAGGCTCTATTTTTCATTTGAACTGATTTATAAGCAGCGTCTCGCTTATAACTATGACGGTCTCACACGTCTGGAGTTCATCAAGTAGATATCAGGAGGCCCCCCTCTCTCTCTCTCTCCTCCTCCTCTTCTCTTCCTCCACACTCCTCCCCCTTTCCTCAGTGTTTCCCCTCCAACCCCCCTCCCTTCTCTATTTCTTTCTCTCTGTAATCACACTCTCTCGCTCTCTCTCGCTCTTCTCCCTGTCCTCTCTCACTGCTCTCTAGCTGGCAGGCTGGTGGAGAGGGGGTGGGGTCTGACTGTGTTCTGGGCTTGCAGGTGGGGTCCCGGCCGTGCGCAAGGAGGTGATCAGGAACAAGATCCGAGCCATCGGGAAGATGGCCCGGGTGTTCTCAGTCCTCAGGTCAGACTCCCCGCTGCTCTGGGTCACTTGTCTATGTCTTTATACATATCATTGCTCTGCACACACACACATATATACATACACGGGGGGGGGGACCAGATCACTAAACATGCCAGACAGAAGAAGGGTGTTTATGAGGCTGAGGGAAGCCAGGGAGAGGGCAGAACGTAGATGTTGTGTTTGACAACACCCCGGGCCTGCTGCCGGAGGATTAAGGAGCTGACGGCAGTGAGTCATGGTGCAGAGAGAGACAGAGAGAGACAGCGAGAGAGAGACACAGAGAGACAGACAGAGACAGACAGAGACAGAGAGAGAGCGAGAGACAGCGAGAGACAGAGAGAGACAGAGAGAGACAGAGAGAGACAGAGAGAGACACAGAGAGAGAGACAGAGAGAGAGACAGAGAGAGAGAGAGACAGAGAGAGAGACAGAGAGAGAGAGAGACAGAGAGAGAGACAGAGAGAGAGACAGAGAGAGAGACAGAGAGAGAGACAGAGAGAGACAGAGAGAGAGACAGAGAGAGAGACGGAGAGAGAGACGGAGAGAGAGACGGAGAGACAGACGGAGAGACAGACGGAGAGACAGACGGAGAGACAGACGGAGAGACAGAGAGAGAGACAGAGAGACACAGAGAGACAGACAGAAAGAGAACGAAAGAGAGAGAGAGACAGACAGACAGAGAGAGAGAGAGAGAAGCAGCATAGTTACACTATACGCTGCTCCAGATGAGTGAGGCCCAGGTCGACCAGGGAGAGCCGTCGCCCTGTCTCCCCCGGAGCCTCACAGCCTGACTGGATCTCTCATGTCTGTGTGTCGGTGGCCGCGTGTGTCCTCTCCAGGGAGGAGAGTGAGAGTGTCCTGACCCTCAAGGGACTGACCCCCACGGGAACCCTGCCTCTGGGAGTGCTGTCGGGGGGCAAGGACACCATCCAGACTGGTAAGAGAACCCCCCCCCCCCCTCTTCCTCTCTCTTCTCCTCCCTCCTCAGCCCGCTGTCTCTCTCTCTGTCTCTCTCTCATGGCTGCTACCCTCTTCATGTGCACCTGGGTGGTCCTTAACACACTTCCACTCCTTCAGTACTAACATCCGTACCCAGAGCCATCATCATCCCCAGGAACTCGCCTGTGACATTGTCACGGTCACATCGTCACGGTCACATCGTTCACAGCGACACGAGCAAGTTCACTAAATGAGCAGACCCGCGACCTGCTGGTTTTCCCCCTCCGTCTCATCGCGCAAGGGGCCACAGTCTTCTAGAAACCTCCGCGGTTTGCTCGGCGTCCGAACAGCGTGGCAGATGTGCGTGAAGGACGGCCTCGGCCCGGCGGGTGACTCAGCAAGCGCCCCCGGCTCTCTGGGTTTGGCTCCGTCTCCCTCCCCCCCCTCCTCCCGGCTGGATGACATCAGCCGAGCCTCTTCTGGCTGACCCTGTCGACTCAGCGGGGTCTCCCTGCCCCCCACTCCCCCCACTACCTCTGGGAGGCCTGGGAAACAGGGCTTCATCTCAGAGCCAGCACAGAGGCTGGGTAATAGGCCACATCATGTATTCATCAATGCTTTTATCTGTAGCGATTTACTGGGGTTTGAACCGGTGACCTCTTGATCTACAGTCAGATGCTTTTCCACTGAGCAATAGCCATCTATTGTGGGTCCAGGGTTGATGGAAGAGAATAGCTCGGTCCTGATGTTCCCGAGGGAGAAATTACGAGAGAGAGGGAGAGAGGTTGAGAGAGACAGGGAGATAGTGAATCTCTCTGGTCAGAAGTGTCCTGGAGGGGGATGTGGGTGGATCAATTCTGGGGGTCGGGGGGTTAGGAGGGTCGGGGGGTTGGAGGAAGGACCAGGCGGTCTTTGGGCTGAACCGTAGGCGGGCTGTCCGGCCTGTCACAGAAGTGACCAGAGTCCTGATCTAAAGGTCAGCACCCCCCCCCCTCCCTCCCCAACACCAAGCGGGAGGACCTGTCAGAGGAGAGGGGCATGCTGGCTGCAGGACTGGTCCGTGGCGGATTTGTAGGGAGGACTCGGAGCCGAGCAGAACCACATGACGTGACCTTTACAGAATGCCGTTGTCTCTGTCATCTGCACAGGCAGGGCGCACAGAGAACCAGGCTGAGCTGGCCTGAAAAAAGAACCAGAGAAAAAAAAAAAGGGTTGGCTGGTTTAGGTGCATCCCTGCTTTTCTTCTTCTTCCCTTTGTGATGACATTTAAGAGGAACCTAACTGGGTATGACTGTAAGATAAGCTTATTACATGTACTTAGAGCCAGAACCCAGCCAGGAGATGCCTACTGTTGGCCTGCTCCCCAGATCCGAGTGTGACAGAGGCTCTGTACTCCAGCTTTTCTGCTTCACCCCGTTACAACCCTCATTACATGTGAGGAAAGAGACTCATGCTGCCATTAATGCTGCCATAGCACCAGAACCTTCCCTCTCTCGTCTGTCATCCTAACACACGCCTCGACCGAGAAACCTTTTAATGAAACCCTTGGAAGAGAAAAACATGGGAAATGGAAAGGTCCCTTTTTTTATAGAGAGGAAGGCAAACGGTTCCCTGTACATTGTCCAGGAAGATTCAACGCAGTGTACCGAGGTGCCTGCCTGCCTCTGTTGGCTTGTGTGCGTGCGTGTGTGTGTGTGTGGGGGTGTTTGTGTGTGCGCACGTGCGTGCACGTGTCAAATCCCCCCTCATCTCCCCACACCTAAGCCCTGTTGACCCCATCACCCCCCCCCCCCCCCCTGCACCATCCTAGCGCTCATCCAGCCCCCCCTTCTCTCTCCTCTCTCTCTCCCACGTAGCAGTAACAGTGTGCATGTTACAGCTAACTTATTCTGTGTTCCTGTTCTCTTGCCTGTGTTGTCTGGGACTGTATCATGTACCGGGGGGATTTGCTGGCTGTGATTTGTGTGGCGTTGACTTCCTGTGGTTGATTTTGATGCCTGGTTTCTCTCTTTTCTCACGACCACTCACGTTAACCTAGCCACCATTGAGGCCGCGGAGGCACAAGGTACGCCAGTGGTCACTGTGTGTGTGTGTTGTCTGTGTGTGTGTTTTCAGTGTGTGTGTGTGTTGTGTCCACCCCCCCCCTCACACACACACACACCCTCTGTGCTGTCTTTTATTGTTCTTCCGTTTTTGTTCAAGGTTCCTTTCATTCCTGTTGTGTTTCACCATGTTTGATTAGAAGTCTTTATCGTGGATTGGTATTCCAACCACTGTACGTACCACTGCCTGGTGCTCACCCTGCCAGTCCCAGAGCCTGCAAGCCCCAGTATGTGATGATGAAAATGTGTGCGCTAGGACCCTCTTAATTACCCCTTCATTCAGATGAACTTGACCCCGGGCACCAGGGAGGGGGGTTTCGTGTGGAGGAGGACTGAGGGGTTTTCCTGGGACCCATAATAGTCTATTGTTGACAAGCAGCTGGAGGTCACACGGGTGAGAGGTCGCTAGCCTCCGCTCCCAGAGAAAAGCCTGCTTAGACTGAGCACAGAGAGGCTTGTGGCCCTGGGCAGCCCTCCCTCCCCCTCCCAGGGTATATTTTCAGAGTCTAATCCTGTTAGACTGCTTGGCTGTTGCTGCACTGTCTGCTTGTGTTGACATGGTACTTTTAGTATAGACATATACTGTCTTGGAGGGCATTTGGGTCACCATTTTGAGAGGTGTGTTTTTTTTTTACAATATAATTTTAGATTTTGCAAGCTTTCCCTTGTGTGTGTGAGAGAGAAGTGTCTGGTTGATATTTATATGAGTCTAAAATCCACTTTAATAGTAGTCATCTAGGTGTTATCGTATTGCTTGTGCTCATAAAAATCAGTTTGAACAGTCACTTACCGTTTATATCTTTGCCCATGTTCTCTTTGTGGTTGCCATGGCTCTTGGAACTTTAAAAGTAAGTTGACCCTTTATTGAGAGGTGTTGTGTTTTGCTGTAGCGTGTTCAGTGAATGTGTGGACTCCAGGGATGTTCCTGTGCATGTTCCTTAGTCACCCTGCATCTACATGTCCAGCCCACACTGTTCACAGTCTCCGGTAGATTTGACCTGATTTTGACAAACGTGAGCTCAAAGGATGAGATCGATTTGATCAAATCAGGTGAAAAAAGTTTGGAGGAAAATGTATATCTGGATATTGTATGTCATACTCTTCACAGGTTGACCAGCAGATATGGTTAGTTTTACCCTAATGATGTGTCTAGTCTAGAGTTTTACCCTAATTATTTCTGTCTTTTTTTCTTCCAGCCATTCAAGGTTTCTCTCCAAAGAAGATCCGTAGTTTTGAAGAGGCTCGCGGCCTGGACAGGATCAACGAGAGGATGCCCCCTCGCAAGGACGGCCAGCAGCCCATAGGAGCCAACGCCCCCAGCAAGAACGGCACAGACGGCTAGGCCCACCGAGCCCCCCCAGCCCTCCATCCAGCCCTCCATCCAGCCCTCCATCCAGCCCTCCACCCAGCCCTCCATCCAGCCCTCCACCCCTCCACCCGTCTACCCAGCCCCCCACCCCTCCACCCAGCCCCCTACCCCTCCACCCAGCCCTCCACCCAGCCCCCCCAGCCCTCCATCCAGCCCCCCACCCCTCCACCCAGCCCCCCACCCCTCCACCCAGCCCCCCCACCCGTCCCCCCAGCCCCCCCACCCCTCCATCCAGCCCCCTACCCCTCCATCCAGCCCCCCCAGCCCTCCATCCAGCCCTCCACCCAGCCCTCCATCCAGCCCTCCACCCCTCCACCCGTCTACGCAGCCCCTCCCCCCAGCCACTCCACCCAGCCCCCTACCCCTCCACCCAGCCCCCCCAGGCCCCCCAGCCCTCCATCCAGCCCCCCACCCCTCCACCCAGCCCCCCCACCCCTCCACCCAGCCCCCCCACCCGTCCCCCCAGCCCCCCCACCCCTCCACCCAGCCCCCCCACCCGTCCCCCCAGCCCCCCCACCCCTCCATCCAGCCCCCCCACCCGTCCCCCCAGCCCCCCCACCCCTCCATCCAGCCCCCCCACCCCTCCATCCAGCCCCCCAACCCCTCCATCCAGCCCCCCCACCACTCCATCCAGCCCTCCACCCAGCCCCCCACCCCTCCAACCAGCCCCACACCCCTCCCCCCACCCCTTCACCCATCCAGTCCCAGGCTCTCTCACCCACCCAAACCCCATCTCTCTCTCCTTCACTCCTCCCCTCTCTCTCTCTCTCTCTCTCTCTCTCTCTCTGTCTCTCACCCATTGAGACTCTGCCTCCTGCTGGTCTGCAGGGCAACAGCCACAGGAGGACCCCAGCACTGGGAGAACAGTTTCAGCCCCCGCAAAGTTCCGACGTGAAGAAATATGAAACGATTTATTTATTAAAATGATTATATTAGGTAAATATAATAGAGAGAAAAATTTAGATTTTTTTTTGACTGTATAAGTATACCAATGTTTTAACTATGAAAACCGTCAAAGAGAAAACAAGGACATTTTGTAAATGTGAGTTGGTAAATGAGTTAGCTAGTGAAAGACACCTTCTCCAAAAGTTGTAGTACATTTTTGTTTTCTATCAATGTCTTTTTTTTGTGCTTGACAAGGAAAAAGTTGTCTTGATACTGTATGCAGGTAAAGTAATCACCCTCATACATATTCAAATAGAGAGAAAAGACACCAAGGGAAGTAAAAAGAAAATAATTGAAGAAGGTAATGTCTTACCTCCAGAAGTAACTGCCACCATTTTTATTTTTACCACAAAATAATATTTGTAGATGTTTTGGTTCATTTCATTTCAACCTGAAACTTTAAACAGGATTTTATGTGGGAACTTTACTGTCAGTTGTGGGGAACATGTTCTATAGACTGCTTTTGTTAAATTCAAAGATTGAGAAAGTATTGAAGGGTTGATGCTGGATATTTGTCCGACGGTAGATGGCGATGTCTAACCCTCAGCCTAACCAAAGTCTGATTTCTAAAGGGATCCGCTGCATGTTTTTGTCCTTCTAGAAGAAAGAAACTCAGAACTCCTATTTATGACTTTACTGGGACAGTTATACTAAAGCCAACTGATTGTGAATGTTGTGCTGGATATAGAAAGGGAGAAGATTATAGGTTCAAAGAGAAGAATCTCACATACCAAACACAAAGGACAATACCAGTGTCTACTGAAAATTCTCTTTCTGGAGAAAATTGACTTCGATTCCCACGGAGCAGTGAAATTGTAAAGCTTGTACCCTCCTCAATGACTCTCACTGTGTATCAGTGTTCATTTATGTGGAGACAATTACGCTGTTTTTAACAGTTTCGTTTGTGATGCGATTGGTCATCCGATGAATCCGTTATGGCAAACATGAACATGTTGAAGTTTGCCATCATGACACTGACACCAGTGAAATGTTCTAGTTTCGAGGCACTGTGATGACATCCAAGTAGTGGACCAAGTTGTCACGGTTAATGGTTGAGGAAGTTATGAAAGACACAGTTGCCTCCATTTGCTGATGTCTGTCTTTCTAGAGTACTGTCATCATCCTCGTTCACCTCTTGCATGTTTTCAGTTAGTGTTATAATCAGCACTATCTTTGAAATTCCTGTGATGTCAAGTATTAACAATGTTAAGTCTTAACTTTTTAGCTCCATGGTGACAGGAAACAGAAAGATTTTTTGAGACATCCACTCCAAACCCTTTAATCTTTGACGTCTTGAGATTTAGGAGACACGACCAAACGACTGGTGCTCCAACACTCCCTCCTCACCGTCTTGCGAGGAGAGAAAACAACTAAAAAAACTAAACGTTGAGGTTTACTATTCATATGTGAATATCCCTTTTTTGTAAGTCCTTTCAAGTCTTTTTGCTTTCATGTGCCGTGCCACATGCTACACATGCACCCAGACCTGTGTAGAAGGTGCTCGGATCGACTGCTGTCTGGTGGTCCTGGTGGAGTACCAATGCCCATCAGATTCAGACCGATGCTTAGCCCGCCCATGTTTTGAAGTTCTCATTTTGTTTCTCTATATTTTATGTTCTTTGAGACTTTCTGGAAATATGTTCTTGAAATCAAGTGTTTTGGTTTTAAATGCGTTTATTGAAACGTTCAGGCGGAAAGACGGGTTAGGGTCGCGTGTCAGACCTCCGTCAGTTTCCAAACATATCTCGCAGAATGTACAGAATATTGATCTTTAAAAGTCTCTTCATAGCTGTAAAAAGGATGAGAAATCCTTTCGTCAAGTACAGTACTTGTAATGCGAGGCCATGAGAATCTTGATCTAAGTAGATGTATCACTTGGAAAAATTAAAATTGAAATGTAAAGTTTGGTTTGTCTTGTCTGCCAGTTTTTATTTAGCTCCTCTAAGAGTTGTGCGCCTGCCAACTTAATAGACATGAAAGTGTCAATGAATAAAACTCCATCTGAAAGATGGGCTCATGATAGCCATGATTCAGAGCTTCAGTGGTTTCCTTCTACACAGCATGGAGGCTTCAGGAGAAGGTTGGGTTCCCAATATTGCCATCTTCTGTATACCATAAACATTACATGTAGTTATTTAGCAGACGCTTTTATCCAGACGACTTATAGAAAGTACAGGGACATTCCCCCCAAGGCAAGTAGGGTGAAGTGCCTTGCCCAAGGACACAATGTCATTTTTGCACGGCCAGGAATCGAACCGGCAACCTTCTGATTACTAGCCCGATTCCCTAACCGCTCAGCCACCTGACTCTGTCCCATAAAAGGATCTATTTTCTAATTTATGACCACGAAATGGCTGGGCTTTCTCAATTCTGGAGGTGCCAATGACCACGTTGACAAATTTACGACTTCAGATATCCTCTTAGTCAGATCTGGAATTTTTCTGTTCTGGTGAGTTCACTCTGATGTCACGGACATCAGACATTGTGTCACTCAGCCACAACTTGGAAACAAAGTCTTTTTTTTTTTTTCTGTCTCTGCAAAAGTCTGATTTGTTAGAACTTCATTCACCATGACTGTTACACAATCCAGCACACTCAGTATATGTTTATATGTTGATTGATATCATGTGTCAGAGGCATTATCTCAGGTGAAACTCCATTTATACCATGCGGTTATCTGTAGGTACAGCCGACACTTTCTGCTTGTTTAACAGTGACGGCTCCTAACAATAAACAGAGTTCTGTTCAGTCATCCTTCAGTCTAGCTATATAAACATTGTGCAATATATCTGTCTGATATCAGTTAAAGCAGCGGTCTTCAACCCTGGTCCTCAGGGCCCATTGTCCTGCATGTTTGAGATGTTTCCCTGCTCCAGCACACCTGATTCAAATGAGCGGGTCGTTGTCAAGCTCTGCAGAAGCCTGATGACAACCCATTCATTAGTATCAGGTGTGTTGGAGCAGGGAACCATCTGGAACTATGAGAACCTGTTTTTAATGAAAAAGGCTCTACTGACTTTATAACTCCTGGAACAGAAGGCTTTGTGTCACATTTTTTTCAGGAGTGTTTCAAAGTAGTCTTAGGGTGTACCCTTTACTAGTGTATTGTGTAAAAAATACAATTCTGAGAATGTCATAAACCTAGGGAAGAATTGGTAAGATCTGTGTTTATAATCGCAAATTTACAGTAGTATCATTTTTTAAGAAACGTTTTCACACACCCATCTGTTCACATGGAAGTAAAACATAAATATATAATAACATAATATAAAAAGATATGGCAGCGCATATAGTCAGGAGTCAATCTCCTGGTCTTAAAGAGTAACTAAACACCGAAACCTATTGTTTTAGCTAGGTTTAATACTCACACATGGCATGGCTATATAGAGGAGTGCTATGGCTGACATTGTGGTGTCTAGTTACTCTTTAAAAATAAAGTGCCCTTTAAAAAGTGGGGTCGCCGGAGAGAGACCTTAGTGCATGGTTCAAATGTTATCTAATCAGGCTCCTCTATGCCCATCCAGCATTCTGCATCCTGCATCCTGCATTCTGCATTCTGCACATCATTGGCACAAACATCATCCTTTTTATTTCCAGAGAAGATCGATGAAGAAGCTCTTTTGTAAGGATGAACTTGGACACTTTCCTAAGCTTCTTCCTGCATGTCTTTGACCTGATTGAGCATCCCCGTCCATCTCCTCTGGGTGGTGCTGTGTCAGTGTCAAGTCACACCCTTTGTGGAGGTGTTGGCCTCAAAGCCTGAGAAAAAAAACAAAACAAATATGATTTCAACACCGATCTTTGTCGTTTGGTTGACAGATCGAAGCGTCACATTGAAACGAACGACAGAATATACGAGACGTTCTCTACCTGGCGTGCAGCCATGAAGTTCTGAGCAGGCGCTTGAGGTTTCTTCGCCGATGAGGGAGGTGGAGGCGGAGGAGGAGTTCTCGTGGGCCTTGGCGGCTGTAATGAGATGATGAATGCCAACGCGTTCTCGCTTTTTTACTGTAACAGCGAATGCCAACGCGCTCGGCAAACAATAATAAGAATTGACGGTACAGAGGAAATCGTTTGACTGTACCTGGGATTTTGACTTGGGTGTGTTGGGGACGGTTGCTTTTGTGTGGAAGAACCCAGGGTTGTCCACCGCATGTGGTTTTCGCGTATGGACACTGTTGAAGAAGCAGAGAGTTAGGTCAACGTACAGACATGCACGCACACGCACGATGGTTCTGCACATGGATAGTGCCGTGGAGCCGTCGCTGACCTGGGTAGACCAAGACTCTGTCGTTTCTTCCAGAGGAGGATGGCGCCCACGATCACAGCGGCCAGGACCAGCAGGGAGATGGTCACTGCTATAGCAGTTATGGCCTCTGCAAGAACAGGGCAGAGAAGAAGACACGACTGATGGTTACACAAAGCATCTATTTGGGCATGATCTTCATGGACATATGGACTTCTCGTAGGCCCAAGTCATACCATTGGACAGGGTGTTGAAATCTCCATCCTTCTGGTCACAGTTAGGAGGAACCCAGCCTGGCTCACACTGGCACTGATTCTTGTGGTTACACACCTGGGAGACACAGTCACGTCACAGAAAGAGGGGCTCAGAGGGGCTCAAAGGAACATTTTTGGGGTGTTCCTGCAGTTAGCTAAAAGTAACCGCTAAGTCAAGCTCCCACGGACTTAAAGTGGCGGCTGTCTTGATGTTTGTGAGGACGGCAGACTGCTGTACTCACTGCATGGCCTTGGCAGCGTGCCGAACAGTTAGTGTTTCTGTACGCTGTGTGGAGATCCACACACTCGTTCTGGTTGCACACCTTGAGAAAAAAGGACAGACAGAGATGGTGTGAAGACACAAGCACACCGTATCAGATTTGGAGCGCAGATCTATTTCCTTTCTTGTCTAGACACACCACATGGCCCAACTTCTCCTTTAAAATGTCATTGGGTAGCAAAGCAGTAGAGTCGATTTACCATTCCATCACCACACTTGCTCCCAGTATCCACCTGGCCAAGGTCGTTGTTATGGTCACCGTAGAACGTTGCCTGGCAGTCAGAGAACTTAACCATGCGGCCGTAGTTAGGGTCATTGTTTCCGTTGGCGCAGAACAGTTTCCCACACATCACGTCTCTACAGGTGAAAACCCAGATTACATCCTTCAGTTAAGTCCTGAGTGGATGAGCAGAGAGCTCCAGATGGTGGAGGGGTAGCAGAGGGGTAGCGGAGACTCACTGTTGCTGGCAAGGGATATACGTGTCGGGGCTGGGTCGTTTACAGAAGGCATAGTACAGACCACGGGTGTTCTGGTCGTAGCAGTACTGGCGAGCCACCTCGGCCGCTGAAGAGAAACAGGTGAGATGTCAAGGTAGGACGAAGTGGGTGTTTATCTCATATGGGAATCACGGAAGTCATCCATCTCTTTAACCGCATATCTTCGGCTATGACTTTCAGCAACATTTCCTGGTCATGTGATCATGATGGTAACATTTCCTCGTCAGGATGATCAGATGTTTTCTTGTAATAGTTCAACAACTAAGGGGACAACAGGCCCATTCAGAGTATAGTTAGAGAAGATGGAGAAAGTTCCAGCTACGCACTGACTAACACCCACGCACGCTGGCCTTGTGGGCTACTAGGAAAAACAGATCAAAAATAGGAGACCAAACCATATTTCACGAGGGAGCCATGGTCAGAGATACTGATGTACTGAGGAAAGGTCAGGAAAGGTCACAGGTTGCGAGATAATCTTATGAAGAAGGGGGTTATTAGTTTCCCCTGTTATTAGTTCATGATAATAAAAGCTGACTTAAACCACTCATTCTTTACAGTTGCGAAAATATACACCTAGAGAGTGCAGCTGCCTGCAAGCCTGTATGTTGAAATACATGAAGTTAAAATTTATATGGAAGACTTGACTCAAACCCATTAGAACCTGGAGGATGCTTGCTACAGAAAGCTGCTTCAGTCCCCCTCCAGTAACCAGTCAAGATCAGGAAGAAGCTTCGCTCACTCACATGGTCCGTACATCTTGACACACTGGGCCTCCTTCCGTGGACACTGTCCGTCTAAGCAGTAGCCTCTGTCTCCCTCACAGGGGACGCCGTTGACGGAGAAGACGTCCTCGGGGCAGTCAGGGGACGTCCCGCTGCAGTACTCCGCCAGGTCACAGTCGTCCTGCTTCCGACGACACTCCCTGGACGGGGGGAGGATCTGTGGACAGGTTCACGTACCATCATCAGCCTCTCGGTGGAAAAACTCGCATATGCTACATTTTGAATCGAAAACTATCATCTAGGTTTGTTTTGTTTGGGGATAAAAATACGAAATTACGAAAACGTTTTTTGTTTGGAACGAGTCACTCGGCAAGTAGAGTTTTGAGCTTCGCTTGTCCACCAGGGGACAGTGTGGTAGCCTCAAAGCCACAGTGCTGAGTGTTCAGACATGGATGAACTGTCCTCCTGATGGCTGGAGAAGAGCAGAGGGCTCCGACATGGCTGCACTGAACTGGGCTCTCACCTTACAGCTCTCACAGCACTCTCCCGCTGCACACTGGGAGCCCTGGGTGAGGGTACAGGTGGTGGCGTTGCAGCACTGGTTGGTGCACTCCTGGAGGAACAACACAAACATGCGTTAATATAGGACAATGAAGGGAACTGGTCACTTCTGTGATGGAAAATGCAGTCATATTAATCAGCGATCTGTGTGCCCTCCTTCTGCCAACAAAACCACCATAACAGGCATTTAAAAGATTGTGAGACTTGAAAACTAGAAATATGTTTTTCCAGAGTGTGTTGTAGCCAGACAAGCAGGAGAACACTAGTTAAGTAGAAAACACAGGAAGATGCCAGTTAACCTCACCAACAGGTTTGGACAGATTCAGTAATCTGACTGTTACTCTAACTGGAATGTGAGGGCCTTTCCTGGAATAACAACAATCACCATAATCAGACATGCCTGCTTACAATATAGGCATGTCAATAACAACCAAGTATCCAAGAGTCCATCAAAATCATGTTGCTAACTTTATAAATAGGAATGCATTGAGATGAGTGAATGTAACTAATCTAATCTTAACTCAGTATAGTCCATTACATCCATGACAACTATTTTTATGAATACAAGCTGCTGGGAAGAGAAGCATGAGATCGGTTTGTACTTGTCTTACACATTCTGTTAGAATTAGTTGCCCAGGGCAAAAGAAAGTAGACAAGATAGCCCAAGATAAAGGTTTCTTCGGAATCTCAACTATTCAGTTCTACTGACAGACAGCCTAAGAACGTGTTTTGTTTTGTTTCTTCATGCGCACAGAAGTTAATAAACTTCCACCTTCCATGTTTCCATTTCTTCATTCGTCATCTGACTTGAACCAGGGATTACTCCCTCTATTTTGCTCTGGGTTGTGGAGATTCAAAACAAAGATTCCCGTGAACAAAGATATCTGTGTAAGACTTGGAAGTGTTGTTGTTAGTTTACCTCCATGGAGCCACAGTCACACTGCTCATCGTTCTCCAGGAAGCCGTTCCCACACACCGGGGGAGTGACCAGGGCCTCGAACCTGGGCTTGTCCAGCAAGCAGTCGGGATTCCTGGTCCTCAGAAATGTTTCAAAGTTCCCACTGCTACAGCTGCTGAAGGATCGGGGGATGTCCCAGCTGAGAGGAAAACCTTGCATTAGCTTCAAGGTCATGTTCTTTGAACACACACACACAAACGTATGTACATGTGTATATACTGTCTACTTTTGTGTATATTGACACTGTTTTCAACCACACAACGTCTCTAGAAGCTCGGTAGCATCTGTTTTACAGTATGCTTCACGGAGAACAGCAACAGCCAGTGTACCTGAGTGCTGCAGCCATTATACAGCTGTTTCCAGTGCAGGTGCAGCTACTGGAGTCGTCGTGGTTCATCCCCAGGTTGTGGCCCATCTCGTGGGCCAAGGTGGCCCCCACTGCGATAGCCCTGGGGTTGTGGTTCTGAGGTGTGGTCAGTGCAGTTAACACCAATTTGTGGTGGAAATAATTGTCATGGATCTTTCTAAAGCACATTAATCACAACTCATCGATGTTTAAATATTAGGTTTTATTGGTCCCAAGACCATTATGGAAAAAAAACCTGTTGATGCTATTGAAACTGTTTATTTTAGCTTTTTGTTGACGAGGCAGTTACACATCATATCTGTGTCTGTCCTAATTTCTCGTGGTTAAATTCTCTGTAGCAACATATTAACCACAGACAATGTCACATTGCAGGGAATATTTTTCCCTCACAACTGAACACAGTTTCTAGCTTTTAAGCCACCTGCCAGTCATGAGTCACCACACACAATGACATTGTTTACCAATAGATTACTCAAGCAAGCAGTAATGTCACAACCTAATGTTTTAAATCTTAAGCTATGTACTTGTTCTGTAAGTGTACCATACCTGCACAACCCCCGTTGAGTGAGCCGAGCACACCGTCCCAACGAAGGCCAGGCCCACGGTGGATCCTTCAAAGTCAATACCACTGTACCACAAAGACAACGCAGGACATTTACATTTAGTCATTTAGCAGACGCTCTTATCCAGAGCGACTTACAGTAAGTACAGGGACATTCCCCCCCGAGGCAAGTAGGGTGAAGTGCCTTTCCCAAGGACACAACGTCATTTGGCAGAGCCGGGAATCGAACCGGTAACCTTCAGATTACTAGCCCGACTAACCGCTCAGCCACCTGACTCCCAGCACATCTGTCATGCAAAGCCACGATGACAGCTTGTCGACGGCTACAAAAAAAGTAGACTGCCGATTGGTCAGAAACCACGTCAGTCAGAGGTAGGCACGGGTCCTATACCTGATGAGATGGGCGTTGTCGTGTTTCTTCCTGGCGACCAGGTCTTTGTTCCTCCACTTGGAGAAGGCGTCCAGTGTGGCGCCTGCGGGAGCGGTGACCGAAATCTGATCCCCGTTAGACCACACCTCCATTCCGGTAAGGGCGACAAAGGTGTTGAGAGGCTTGTACACCTGCAGGAGGAGACCTTTGAGACACATTCTATACAGCATGGGGGCTAAGGGGGGAGGTTGGGTTCCCAGTTTGTGCATTGTCACATCTTGTGTACTGTATAGCATAAACTGATCTGTTGCCCTATGTAAGGCTGAGAAATGACTGGGATTTCGTAATGCAGGCAGTGCCAGTGACTCACCGCGTTGACAAAATTTACGATTTCAAACATCCTCTGCCGTATGTCTGGGAGATTCCTCTTCATGCTTTCGTACTGAAAACGTGGGCACAGTTGCATGTTTTGGTGAGGTCACACTGATGTCATTGATATCGGACATCCTGTCTCTCAGCCACTGAGTGAGGTGGCTGACCACCTCACGGTGGGTTTGTGTCTTTGAGGTCAAGTACACTCCGTGTAGTACATGAATAAGTTTACTGTGACTGAGATCATGTGTCTGAGGCCCTTTCTCAGGTGAGACTTCATTCTTACCACACGGTTATCCACGGCGAGGTACAGCTCCACATACTTCTGCTGCTGGAACAGTGACGGCCCCTAACAATAAAAGGAGATCTGTTCAGTCATATCCTTCAGCCTATCACTCAGTCTAACAATGAAAGCCTGTGTGGCATCTCTACCTGATGTCGGTCAACGTAAACAGGAAGTGCGAAGGCTGACTCACTGCGGCGCGGGAGCGGCTTTTGCTGGTGGTGGGGGGATAGTTGCTGTCCCAGGTCGTGTTGGTGACGCCGCACGTCATCGGCGTGGAGCTCTGGTCCTCGTAGTTGAGCACGGCGTGGTCCCCGGCATCGTCACCAGACAGGGGCTCTATCAAATACCTCTGGGCCGACGTCTTGAAGTAACCCCTAAACCAAAATCCCAGGTGTCGTCTTTGTGTGAACAGATTATTTAGTAGGGTCGTTTTGGTGCAGAACTATTTCTGAGGCCTACCTGAGTCCATCGCATGTGCTCATGCTGAACAGGGACTCACTATCGTTGACAATCCTGCCATGGTAGTAACAGTTATCCTGAGGAGAAGGAAGACATTGAGTAGATACACCGCAAAGGGACAGATGGATGGATGGGTGAATGGATGAGTGGATGGATGGATGAAGGAAAATGGCTGTAGTTTGGACATAATGTGGGAGTCTCAACCCAACATGCTTTGTAGTTACTAACCAGGTCCTTTGGAGTGGATGTAACTTGAGTGCCGTCCTCAAGGTAGCGAGTCTCACTGTAGTCTCTGGTGAGCAGGTCTCTGAGTGTGTGAGAAGCCAAAGATATGATCATGCAAGCAGACGGCTTCATTGTAAACCCACGCACTCCAACTCTGACACCATATTTAGAAGCAACACTTGCTGTCGTCAGGTAGAGGAAGTTTGAGCTCTAGTTAAGAGTCGCCACATCAGTTGGTTTCACATCGGTTTGGGCACATTACAAATTGAATTTAAAAGTTAGTGTACCTATTTTTCTCCAGGTGCATCTCGATATCTTTGTCTCCCACCCGCATGCCATACTTTAATGTTTCTGGCCTTGATGACTGAAAGAGAGAAAACAAGGATGTCTATGTATTTGCAGTGCATTCATGTTTGGGGGAGCAAGGAAGAGAGCATCTCACCTCTGCGTGTCTCCTATAAAGAGTGTGGAGTTTAATAGGTCGCACCACCTCATAGTCTGTTACCCCGTCAAGTTCAGGACCTCGACTCACTAAGGAGAGATGTGGAGAGGAGGGGGGTGTAAATAAACTCACTACAGTATGGACCATTGTCCTTTGTCCTTCCATTCAATTATCTAACAGTGGAGATCAGTTGGAGTTGTGAACAGGTTGGACCTGTGTAAGATGTTAAATTGACCTACCTGGTTGGTTTCTGTCCTATGTGGATTCAATGTGACTCTGAGACCCAACCAGAGTGCACCCAACCATGCGCTGTAATTATGGGGACTTTTCTTTTATGTGTCTACCAAACCAATCCAGGTGAATCCAGACAGTGTTTTGAACCGTAACCTTTGGCATAACTATGAGAACCTGTTTTTAATGAAAAAGGCTCTACTGACTTTATAACTCCTGGAACAGAAGGCTTTGTGTCGCATTTTTTTCAGTAGCGTTCAACGTAGTCTTAGGGTGTACCCTTTACTAGTGTATTGTGTAAAAAATAAAATTCTGAGAATGTCATAAACCTAGGGAAAAATTGGTAAGATCTGTGTTTGTAATTGTTTTCACCATGATGTGACCCTGCAACCGTTCAGTACATTGTGTCATGTTCTGGGACAAATGGTGTCGTTCTCACCATGATTGTGTAAATGTGTCCCATCGGTCGTTGAGAAATCAAAACCACACTAAAACCGCCTGACACGGAACATGTTGACTTTGTGAGAGACTTGTGTTTCCTCGTCTGCCAGGTACAGACAGCGATCTGTACCTGGCAGTCTGAGGAAAAAGACTGTGTTGTGGTCCAGAGGCCATTTCCATTTTCAACCGCATAGGTACAAAGACTCGGACAGTTATGGGTGTGCAGGCATCATAGAGTTTGTGATAAGTTTGTGGGGAGTCAGGTGGCTGAGCGGTTAGGGAATCGGGCTAGTAATCTGAAGGTTGCCAGTTCGATTCCCGGCCGTGCAAATGACGTTGTGTCCTTGGGCAAGGCACTTCACCCTACTTGCCTCGGGGGAATGTCCCTGTACTTACTGTAAGTCGCTCTGGATAAGAGCGTCTGCTAAATGACTAAATGTAAATGTAATGGTTGTGTATTCTGTGTCTTACCTGAGGGAGTCAGCGAGGCAGCCAGGGTAAAGATCCACAATAGAACTTCAAATGTCATTGTCCGAGTGTAGACAGCTTCTGAAACAGAAGATCCAGGCTGTGTGCTTTATGGCAATGCCTGGCTGCATTCCAGTAGTAGTGGGTGATGCCGCTCCACGGCCCCGTGTCAATTAGGGGCCCCTCAAACGCCGCCGATCTTGCTGTCACTTGTCAAGAATAGGGGCCCTCGCCAAGTGACATTCTTTTTCACCAACCGTCTCTGGAGGAGGGGATCCCTCACTGAATTGCTCCTCCCAAGGTTTCTTCCATTTTTTCTCCTGCAGTGAGTTTTTCTGTGAGTTTTTCCTTGTCTTCCTTGAGGGTTTAGGTTGGTTGAAGGGCAGTTCTATCGGCGTATGTGAAGCCCTCTGTGACATGCTTGCGTGTAAAAAGGGCTATACAAATACATTTTTATTTAATTTGATTAGCTGATAGAAGCTTATTACTGCAAATAAACTAATTTTGTAAAAATCCAGCTCTTCTTATCAAACGTAACAGTCATTTGACTCATGGTTATGTACAATGTTCATCATTTCATCCAAACTTATTAAAAACAATTATTTACACATTATGTACACCATTTACACTTCCTTCTGGGGAGTTAAAGAATTCACAGAGCAACTCCTGAGTGTGAAGGGCTTCCCTGAGTCCTCTATTGCCCTCCATGTGTCTGACACTCTCTAGACTACTTTCTCCGTCCCTTTGACTCTATCAGCTGTCTGTCCCTAGGGTTGAGTAATTGTTGCAGGTGTTGATTCCGGACAAACTGGTAGAGGAGGAGGAGGAGGAGGAGGAGGGGGAAGAGGAGGGGGAGGAGGAGAGGGAGGACGAAGTGGAGGAATAGGAGGAGGAGGGGGAGGAGGAGGAGGGGGAGGAATAGGAGGAGGGGGAGGGGTTGACACAATCAAAATATAAGAAAATTAATTCAGGTTTTAAAATCCATTTCAATAAAGTGTTTGTTTATACTTTAAATCATCAAGAGATTTACAAAAGAGCATAGGTCACTGATCATAACAACGAGATAGCCACAAAACATTGCGAGTAGCCAAACATGAAGCATATTGTGAAAAGCAAATAAGTGCCAATGGGGAGAACCATAAGAGCATGTACTTAATCAAGTTACAAATTAAACAACTTGAACCTCAAAAGTGCAAGTGTGCACCTGTAGAAAAAAGCAAGCAACAATAATATAATATAATTCACAGCGAGTACAACAAATTAAATCAGTTACAACTAACCAACTACAACTAACTAAGGAGCAACAAGTCTCTCAGTAAGAGTCATTGTGTTCCTGGAGGAAGCTAACATCAGGTCCAGCAAATCATTCCTAAGTACCGTTGTACTCCCGGAACAAGTGCGTCTTAAGCCTTTTCTTGAAGGTGGGGAGACAGTCAGTGTCTCTGATGGAGGTGGGGAGTTGATTCCACTATTGGGGGGCCAGACAAGAGCTTGGGTTGGGAGCGGGCGCTCTTGAGAGGTGGGATCACCAGACGGTTGTCAGAAGACGACCGTAGGTGGCGGGTGGGAGTGTAAGGCTGGAGGAGAGACTTGATGTAGTCGGGAGCAGTCCCGTTCACTGCTCGGAAGGTCAGTACCAGGGTCCCATGTAACATGGGAACGTCTGGGTAGATTGAAGATCAGGCGGGCCGCTGCGTTCTGTATTTATTATTATTTATTAATTATTATTTAAAAGTATTTATCTACATAAATACGTTTATTTGTCTGTTACATTAAGGCATCCTGTGAATTGTTTATTGTGTCGTTTAGTATTGTGGATTAATCCACAGTGTTTTCCAAAGTTCCATATTGCCATGCACCTTAGCTACATAGGCCGACTGATAGGCCTATCTATGTGACTCGACATCATATGCAGGTGTATGAACAATATGTTTTCTTTTAATCTAGGCTACCTCCATATGTCCATTCTCTGCGGTTGTGGTCTGACAAGGATGCCCCGTCTTTGCTAACCCGTCCCTGCCCTCTAACGTGATTTCTGTTTTAATGTAATTAAGTTTGATATGGCTTTTCAATGAAACACTTTGTTCACCTGTCTACCGTAAACAACTTGAGATAATATGGAGATGTCTGCTCTTTTCTAGCAATAGTTACAGAGGGGGTACACATTATATCAGGCCGTTTTTTCACCTGATATAATGTGTATCCCCTATGTAACTTTTCTTGTCTACCATATGAGTTACAGTGATGATTACCTTAGTCACAGTGGCTGTTTGGTTCTGAGGTCTTATTAGACAATATCTTAAAAGTTTAAAACGAGATAGATGTACATTTTCAAGGTACGCAAATTTACAGTAGTATCATTTTTTAAGAAACGTTTTCACACACCCATCTGTTCACATGGAAGTAAAACATAAATATATAATAACATAATATAAAAAGATATGGCAGCGCATATAGTCAGGAGTCAATCTCCTGGTCTTAAAGAGTAACTAAACACCGAAACCTATTGTTTTAGCTAGGTTTAATACTCACACATGGCATGGCTATATAGAGGAGTGCTATGGCTGACATTGTGGTGTCTAGTTACTCTTTAAAAATAAAGTGCCCTTTAAAAAGTGGGGTCGCCGGAGAGAGACCTTAGTGCATGGTTCAAATGTTATCTAATCAGGCTCCTCTATGCCCATCCAGCATTCTGCATCCTGCATCCTGCATTCTGCATTCTGCACATCATTGGCACAAACATCATCCTTTTTATTTCCAGAGAAGATCGATGAAGAAGCTCTTTTGTAAGGATGAACTTGGACACTTTCCTAAGCTTCTTCCTGCATGTCTTTGACCTGATTGAGCATCCCCGTCCATCTCCTCTGGGTGGTGCTGTGTCAGTGTCAAGTCACACCCTTTGTGGAGGTGTTGGCCTCAAAGCCTGAGAAAAAAAACAAAACAAATATGATTTCAACACCGATCTTTGTCGTTTGGTTGACAGATCGAAGCGTCACATTGAAACGAACGACAGAATATACGAGACGTTCTCTACCTGGCGTGCAGCCATGAAGTTCTGAGCAGGCGCTTGAGGTTTCTTCGCCGATGAGGGAGGTGGAGGCGGAGGAGGAGTTCTCGTGGGCCTTGGCGGCTGTAATGAGATGATGAATGCCAACGCGTTCTCGCTTTTTTACTGTAACAGCGAATGCCAACGCGCTCGGCAAACAATAATAAGAATTGACGGTACAGAGGAAATCGTTTGACTGTACCTGGGATTTTGACTTGGGTGTGTTGGGGACGGTTGCTTTTGTGTGGAAGAACCCAGGGTTGTCCACCGCATGTGGTTTTCGCGTATGGACACTGTTGAAGAAGCAGAGAGTTAGGTCAACGTACAGACATGCACGCACACGCACGATGGTTCTGCACATGGATAGTGCCGTGGAGCCGTCGCTGACCTGGGTAGACCAAGACTCTGTCGTTTCTTCCAGAGGAGGATGGCGCCCACGATCACAGCGGCCAGGACCAGCAGGGAGATGGTCACTGCTATAGCAGTTATGGCCTCTGCAAGAACAGGGCAGAGAAGAAGACACGACTGATGGTTACACAAAGCATCTATTTGGGCATGATCTTCATAGACATATGGACTTCTCGTAGGCCCAAGTCATACCATTGGACAGGGTGTTGAAATCTCCATCCTTCTGGTCACAGTTAGGAGGAACCCAGCCTGGCTCACACTGGCACTGATTCTTGTGGTTACACACCTGGGAGACACAGTCACGTCACAGAAAGAGGGGCTCAGAGGGGCTCAAAGGAACATTTTTGGGGTGTTCCTGCAGTTAGCTAAAAGTAACCGCTAAGTCAAGCTCCCACGGACTTAAAGTGGCGGCTGTCTTGATGTTTGTGAGGACGGCAGACTGCTGTACTCACTGCATGGCCTTGGCAGCGTGCCGAACAGTTAGTGTTTCTGTACGCTGTGTGGAGATCCACACACTCGTTCTGGTTGCACACCTTGAGAAAAAAGGACAGACAGAGATGGTGTGAAGACACAAGCACACCGTATCAGATTTGGAGCGCAGATCTATTTCCTTTCTTGTCTAGACACACCACATGGCCCAACTTCTCCTTTAAAATGTCATTGGGTAGCAAAGCAGTAGAGTCGATTTACCATTCCATCACCACACTTGCTCCCAGTATCCACCTGGCCAAGGTCGTTGTTATGGTCACCGTAGAACGTTGCCTGGCAGTCAGAGAACTTAACCATGCGGCCGTAGTTAGGGTCATTGTTTCCGTTGGCGCAGAACAGTTTCCCACACATCACGTCTCTACAGGTGAAAACCCAGATTACATCCTTCAGTTAAGTCCTGAGTGGATGAGCAGAGAGCTCCAGATGGTGGAGGGGTAGCAGAGGGGTAGCGGAGACTCACTGTTGCTGGCAAGGGATATACGTGTCGGGGCTGGGTCGTTTACAGAAGGCATAGTACAGACCACGGGTGTTCTGGTCGTAGCAGTACTGGCGAGCCACCTCGGCCGCTGAAGAGAAACAGGTGAGATGTCAAGGTAGGACGAAGTGGGTGTTTATCTCATATGGGAATCACGGAAGTCATCCATCTCTTTAACCGCATATCTTCGGCTATGACTTTCAGCAACATTTCCTGGTCATGTGATCATGATGGTAACATTTCCTCGTCAGGATGATCAGATGTTTTCTTGTAATAGTTCAACAACTAAGGGGACAACAGGCCCATTCAGAGTATAGTTAGAGAAGATGGAGAAAGTTCCAGCTACGCACTGACTAACACCCACGCACGCTGGCCTTGTGGGCTACTAGGAAAAACAGATCAAAAATAGGAGACCAAACCATATTTCACGAGGGAGCCATGGTCAGAGATACTGATGTACTGAGGAAAGGTCAGGAAAGGTCACAGGTTGCGAGATAATCTTATGAAGAAGGGGGTTATTAGTTTCCCCTGTTATTAGTTCATGATAATAAAAGCTGACTTAAACCACTCATTCTTTACAGTTGCGAAAATATACACCTAGAGAGTGCAGCTGCCTGCAAGCCTGTATGTTGAAATACATGAAGTTAAAATTTATATGGAAGACTTGACTCAAACCCATTAGAACCTGGAGGATGCTTGCTACAGAAAGCTGCTTCAGTCCCCCTCCAGTAACCAGTCAAGATCAGGAAGAAGCTTCGCTCACTCACATGGTCCGTACATCTTGACACACTGGGCCTCCTTCCGTGGACACTGTCCGTCTAAGCAGTAGCCTCTGTCTCCCTCACAGGGGACGCCGTTGACGGAGAAGACGTCCTCGGGGCAGTCAGGGGACGTCCCGCTGCAGTACTCCGCCAGGTCACAGTCGTCCTGCTTCCGACGACACTCCCTGGACGGGGGGAGGATCTGTGGACAGGTTCACGTACCATCATCAGCCTCTCGGTGGAAAAACTCGCATATGCTACATTTTGAATCGAAAACTATCATCTAGGTTTGTTTTGTTTGGGGATAAAAATACGAAATTACGAAAACGTTTTTTGTTTGGAACGAGTCACTCGGCAAGTAGAGTTTTGAGCTTCGCTTGTCCACCAGGGGACAGTGTGGTAGCCTCAAAGCCACAGTGCTGAGTGTTCAGACATGGATGAACTGTCCTCCTGATGGCTGGAGAAGAGCAGAGGGCTCCGACATGGCTGCACTGAACTGGGCTCTCACCTTACAGCTCTCACAGCACTCTCCCGCTGCACACTGGGAGCCCTGGGTGAGGGTACAGGTGGTGGCGTTGCAGCACTGGTTGGTGCACTCCTGGAGGAACAACACAAACATGCGTTAATATAGGACAATGAAGGGAACTGGTCACTTCTGTGATGGAAAATGCAGTCATATTAATCAGCGATCTGTGTGCCCTCCTTCTGCCAACAAAACCACCATAACAGGCATTTAAAAGATTGTGAGACTTGAAAACTAGAAATATGTTTTTCCAGAGTGTGTTGTAGCCAGACAAGCAGGAGAACACTAGTTAAGTAGAAAACACAGGAAGATGCCAGTTAACCTCACCAACAGGTTTGGACAGATTCAGTAATCTGACTGTTACTCTAACTGGAATGTGAGGGCCTTTCCTGGAATAACAACAATCACCATAATCAGACATGCCTGCTTACAATATAGGCATGTCAATAACAACCAAGTATCCAAGAGTCCATCAAAATCATGTTGCTAACTTTATAAATAGGAATGCATTGAGATGAGTGAATGTAACTAATCTAATCTTAACTCAGTATAGTCCATTACATCCATGACAACTATTTTTATGAATACAAGCTGCTGGGAAGAGAAGCATGAGATCGGTTTGTACTTGTCTTACACATTCTGTTAGAATTAGTTGCCCAGGGCAAAAGAAAGTAGACAAGATAGCCCAAGATAAAGGTTTCTTCGGAATCTCAACTATTCAGTTCTACTGACAGACAGCCTAAGAACGTGTTTTGTTTTGTTTCTTCATGCGCACAGAAGTTAATAAACTTCCACCTTCCATGTTTCCATTTCTTCATTCGTCATCTGACTTGAACCAGGGATTACTCCCTCTATTTTGCTCTGGGTTGTGGAGATTCAAAACAAAGATTCCCGTGAACAAAGATATCTGTGTAAGACTTGGAAGTGTTGTTGTTAGTTTACCTCCATGGAGCCACAGTCACACTGCTCATCGTTCTCCAGGAAGCCGTTCCCACACACCGGGGGAGTGACCAGGGCCTCGAACCTGGGCTTGTCCAGCAAGCAGTCGGGATTCCTGGTCCTCAGAAATGTTTCAAAGTTCCCACTGCTACAGCTGCTGAAGGATCGGGGGATGTCCCAGCTGAGAGGAAAACCTTGCATTAGCTTCAAGGTCATGTTCTTTGAACACACACACACAAACGTATGTACATGTGTATATACTGTCTACTTTTGTGTATATTGACACTGTTTTCAACCACACAACGTCTCTAGAAGCTCGGTAGCATCTGTTTTACAGTATGCTTCACGGAGAACAGCAACAGCCAGTGTACCTGAGTGCTGCAGCCATTATACAGCTGTTTCCAGTGCAGGTGCAGCTACTGGAGTCGTCGTGGTTCATCCCCAGGTTGTGGCCCATCTCGTGGGCCAAGGTGGCCCCCACTGCGATAGCCCTGGGGTTGTGGTTCTGAGGTGTGGTCAGTGCAGTTAACACCAATTTGTGGTGGAAATAATTGTCATGGATCTTTCTAAAGCACATTAATCACAACTCATCGATGTTTAAATATTAGGTTTTATTGGTCCCAAGACCATTATGGAAAAAAAACCTGTTGATGCTATTGAAACTGTTTATTTTAGCTTTTTGTTGACGAGGCAGTTACACATCATATCTGTGTCTGTCCTAATTTCTCGTGGTTAAATTCTCTGTAGCAACATATTAACCACAGACAATGTCACATTGCAGGGAATATTTTTCCCTCACAACTGAACACAGTTTCTAGCTTTTAAGCCACCTGCCAGTCATGAGTCACCACACACAATGACATTGTTTACCAATAGATTACTCAAGCAAGCAGTAATGTCACAACCTAATGTTTTAAATCTTAAGCTATGTACTTGTTCTGTAAGTGTACCATACCTGCACAACCCCCGTTGAGTGAGCCGAGCACACCGTCCCAACGAAGGCCAGGCCCACGGTGGATCCTTCAAAGTCAATACCACTGTACCACAAAGACAACGCAGGACATTTACATTTAGTCATTTAGCAGACGCTCTTATCCAGAGCGACTTACAGTAAGTACAGGGACATTCCCCCCCGAGGCAAGTAGGGTGAAGTGCCTTTCCCAAGGACACAACGTCATTTGGCAGAGCCGGGAATCGAACCGGTAACCTTCAGATTACTAGCCCGACTAACCGCTCAGCCACCTGACTCCCAGCACATCTGTCATGCAAAGCCACGATGACAGCTTGTCGACGGCTACAAAAAAAGTAGACTGCCGATTGGTCAGAAACCACGTCAGTCAGAGGTAGGCACGGGTCCTATACCTGATGAGATGGGCGTTGTCGTGTTTCTTCCTGGCGACCAGGTCTTTGTTCCTCCACTTGGAGAAGGCGTCCAGTGTGGCGCCTGCGGGAGCGGTGACCGAAATCTGATCCCCGTTAGACCACACCTCCATTCCGGTAAGGGCGACAAAGGTGTTGAGAGGCTTGTACACCTGCAGGAGGAGACCTTTGAGACACATTCTATACAGCATGGGGGCTAAGGGGGGAGGTTGGGTTCCCAGTTTGTGCATTGTCACATCTTGTGTACTGTATAGCATAAACTGATCTGTTGCCCTATGTAAGGCTGAGAAATGACTGGGATTTCGTAATGCAGGCAGTGCCAGTGACTCACCGCGTTGACAAAATTTACGATTTCAAACATCCTCTGCCGTATGTCTGGGAGATTCCTCTTCATGCTTTCGTACTGAAAACGTGGGCACAGTTGCATGTTTTGGTGAGGTCACACTGATGTCATTGATATCGGACATCCTGTCTCTCAGCCACTGAGTGAGGTGGCTGACCACCTCACGGTGGGTTTGTGTCTTTGAGGTCAAGTACACTCCGTGTAGTACATGAATAAGTTTACTGTGACTGAGATCATGTGTCTGAGGCCCTTTCTCAGGTGAGACTTCATTCTTACCACACGGTTATCCACGGCGAGGTACAGCTCCACATACTTCTGCTGCTGGAACAGTGACGGCCCCTAACAATAAAAGGAGATCTGTTCAGTCATATCCTTCAGCCTATCACTCAGTCTAACAATGAAAGCCTGTGTGGCATCTCTACCTGATGTCGGTCAACGTAAACAGGAAGTGCGAAGGCTGACTCACTGCGGCGCGGGAGCGGCTTTTGCTGGTGGTGGGGGGATAGTTGCTGTCCCAGCTTGTGTTGGTGACGCCGCACGTCATCGGCGTGGAGCTCTGGTCCTCGTAGTTGAGCACGGCGTGGTCCCCGGCATCGTCACCAGACAGGGGCTCTATCAAATACCTCTGGGCCGACGTCTTGAAGTAACCCCTAAACCAAAATCCCAGGTGTCGTCTTTGTGTGAACAGATTATTTAGTAGGGTCGTTTTGGTGCAGAACTATTTCTGAGGCCTACCTGAGTCCATCGCATGTGCTCATGCTGACCAGGGACTCACTATCGTTGACAATCCTGCCATGGTAGTAACAGTTATCCTGAGGAGAAGGAAGACATTGAGTGGATACACAGCAAAGGGACAGATGGATGGAATGGGTGGGATGGGTGAATGGATGAGTGGATGGATGGATGAGTGAAGGAAAATGGCTGTAGTTTGGACATAATGTGGGAGTCTCAACCCAACATTCTTTGTAGTTACTAACCAGGTCCTTTGGAGTGGATGTAACTTGAGTGCCGTCCTCAAGGTAGCGAGTCTCACTGTAGTCTCTGGTGAGCAGGTCTCTGAGTGTGTGAGAAGCCAAAGATATGATCATGCAAGCAGACGGCTTCATTGTAAACCCACGCACTCCAACTCTGACACCATATTTAGAAGCAACACTTGCTGTCGTCAGGTAGAGGAAGTGAGCTCTAGTTAAGAGTCGCCACATCAGTTGGTTTCACATCGGTTTGGACGCATTACAAACTGAATTTAGAAGTTAGTGTACCTATTTTTCTCCAGGTGCATCTCGATATCTTTGCCTCCCACCCGCATGCCATACTTTAATGTTTCTGGCCTTGATGACTGAAAGAGAGAAAACAAGGATGTCTATGTATTTGCAGTGCATTCATGTGTGGGTGAGCAAGCAAGCGAGCAACTCACCTCTGCGTGTCTCCTATAAAGAGCGTGGAGTTTAATAGGTCGCACCACCTCATAGTCTGTTACCCCGTCAAGTTCAGGACCTCGACTCACTAAGGAGAGATGTGGAGAGGAGGGGGGTGTAAATAAACTCACTACAGTATGGACCATTGTCCTTTGTCCTTCCATTCAATTATCTAACAGTGGAGATCAGTTGGAGTTGTGAACAGGTTGGACCTGTGTAAGATGTTAAATTGACCTACCTGGTTGGTTTCTGTCCTATGTGGATTCAATGTGACTCTGAGACCCAACCAGAGTGCACCCAACCATGCGCTGTAATTATGGGGACTTTTCTTTTATGTGTCTACCAAACCAATCCAGGTGAATCCAGACAGTGTTTTGAACCATAACCTTTGGCATAACTATGAGAACCTGTTTTTAATGAAAAAGGCTCTACTGACTTTATAACTCCTGGAACAGAAGGCTTTGTGTCACATTTTTTTCAGGAGTGTTTCAAAGTAGTCTTAGGGTGTACCCTTTACTAGTGTATTGTGTAAAAAATACAATTCTGAGAATGTCATAAACCTAGGGAAGAATTGGTAAGATCTGTGTTTATAATCGTTTTCACCATTCAACCGTTCAGTACATTGTGTCATGTTTTGGGACAGTATCACCAAATACATGGTGCCGTTCTCACCATGATTGTGTAAATGTGTCCCATCGGTTGTTGTGAAATCAAAACCACACTAAAACCGCCTGACACGGAACATGTTGACTTTGTGAGAGACTTGTTTCCTCGTCTGCCAGGTACAGAGAGGGATCTGAGAGGAAAATAACTGTGTTGTGGTCCAGAGTCCGTTTCCATTTTCAACGGCATAGGTTCAAAGACTCGGACAGTTATGGGTGTGAAGGCATCGTAGAGTTTGTGATAAGTCTGATATGCTCACCACTGCTTCCAAAGTATTGACTTAGTAATGGCAGATATGGTATCAGTATTTGGTGGCAAATATTGTGTCAGTATTTGGTGGCACAGACCAGTGTTTCTCTCTGGTCTGTGTTCTTTTATTTTACATATATATTTAAAGCGGTTTGTCTGTTTGGAACTAATGGCTGGCAGTCTTCTACACACAGTTTAAATACTCCAGTTATACCCCTTCCAGCAACACAGCTTACTATCGGCATAGTTTATCTTACATTCACATCATTTAGACATGACTGAGAAAAGTCCTCTCTTAGAAAAACACTATTGAGGATGGAGCATGTATAAGAAACACATCTCTACATAGTCTCTGTGAGTGAACCAAGTTTCTGTGAAGCACCATGGGAACACGGCTTTGCCGGGTTAACTCATTAATAAGGTATGGTTGTTGAGTGTAGGTGGGTGTATCCTGTGTCTTACCTGAGGGAGTCAGCGAGGCAGCCAGGGTAAAGATCCACAATAGAACTTCAAATGTCATTGTCCGAGTGTAGACAGCTTCTGAAACAGAAGATCCAGGCTGTGTGCTTTATGGGAATGCCTGGCTGCATGCTCATGCATTGCCGGTGATAAGCCCCACCTTTGTTAGCATGTTCGGCCCGTCAGAGCAACTTCCTGAATGACAGTGTAGGTGCTCATGACAGGCATGGACACGCCCTTGGTTTAAGTAAATGATGCTAAAAAACACCATTATCTCATGACACCAATGTCACTAAGTAACATTTGCCTCTGGCATGTTCCTTTTTTTTCTTTGTAGAAAAACTCAACAAACGGAAGCAGGGGCAGGATATTACACACTTAAAATGTCTTTTATACACTACCGTCAAGATGGGTTGGTTCCCCTATGTGGTCAGCCAAGTGTCTGATGAGTCAGCAGCTTCATCAGGATTCTGTGGAAGGTGGTCACACAAATGTATCCTCTGACAGTTTCACAGAACAAATCACTTCCTTGAAGACAAAGTCCCGTGCCTGCACACAAAACACCACACACCGCTGTGAAAGCAGATCATCGTGCCAGGAAAACAAAAAGGCAAAGTCTAAAGTCGTTTTTTTGATGCTTGCGCTCTCTCTCTCCTTCTCCCACTCCACGCATGCTTGGATCCCTGCCCAAGCCCCAGACACAGTGAGAGAGGACAATACCACCAATGTGTTGTCTCTCTAACACTGACAAGCCCAGGCCGTTTCAGGACACCGCTGAGAAATCTAGGCTGTGTCCCCCCTTGACCTTCCTGGACTTGAAACAAAAGCAAAAATGACCATCCGACAACACCTTCCCTGCTTGTGTGTTTAGTGTGCAGTCAGGTTTAAAGAATTCACTGGTTTGGTGAGGTTGTTTTGGAGTGACCTGAGAGTCAAGCAGGGGTCATGGCCTAACCCAACAATTGCCTTATTCAGAAAGGGTCTCACTTGTCAGCGTCTCTTGAAAAGCTTTTTTATGCAAAAATGTCTTTAAAACAGGGACGAGTTTTCAGTCACCTAGAAACTAACAAAGTTCTTATTTGACACGTGGTTTATAAACCCTGGACGACTTTCACGTTACTCTAATGCTGTTGTAGGTTGGTGTTAACTAAAGAATCCAATGCGTCGTTTAGTATTGTGGCTTAATCAACAGTGTTTTCCAAAGATCTAGTATATTCCCATGCACCTTAGCTACATAGGCCGACTGATAGGCCTATCTATGTGACTCGACATCATATGCAGGTTTATGAACAATATGTTTTCCTTTAATCTAGGCTACCTCCATATGTCCATTCTCTGCGGTTGTGGTCTGACAAGGATGCCCCGTCTTTGCTAACCCGTCCCTGCCCTCTAACGTGATTTCTGTTTTAATGTAATTAAGTTTGATATGGCTTTTCAATGAAACGCTTTGTTCACCTGTCTACCATAAACAACTTGAGATAATATGGAGATGTCTGCTCTTTTCTAGCAATAGTTACAGAGGGGGTACACATTATATCAGGCCGTTTTTTCACCTGATATAATGTGTATCCCCTCCCCTAACATTCAAAAGGGACTGTCCTGCCATCATGTGTGTTATTTTCTGTGTTCTTTTGGTCACAATGAACAACCTGAGATCATATGGAGATGTCTGCTCTTTTCCAGCAGCCCTATGGAAGTTTTTTTTATTAAAGGGCAGTGTTTCGACAGCGCCATCTAGTGGCTTAAAGATCCGATCTAAAGATCTAGTGGCTTAAAGTGAGAATTACAAGTGCAGTTCTCACAGTAAACCACCAGATGGCGATGGTAAAGCGCAGCCCTATGGAACGGGTTTTTAAGGGGCACTGTTTGTATACGAAATCGAGGGACACAGAAAGACGTACACTATGTTACGAATAGATTGTGAGGTCAGGTTGACTGTTTCGACAGCGCTCTTGGGCTGCGCTTCAATACCGCCATCTAGTGTTTTAAAGTATGAATTACAAGTGCAGTTCTCGCAGTAAACCACCAGATGGCGATGGTAAAGCGCAGCCCTATGGAAGGGTTTTTTAAAGGGCAGTGTTTCGACAGCGCCATTGGGCTGCGCTTCGATACCGCCATCTCGTGGTTTAAAGTGAGAATTACAAGTGCAGTTATCATAGGAAATCACCGAATGTCGGTGGTCATCACTGAACATTTAGTCATTTTTAGCAGACGCTCTTATCCAGAGCGTGAACGCTAAACCAGAGAATGCACAATTTTTTATCAGGCCGTTTTTCACCTGATATAATGTGTACCCCCTCCCCTAACATGCAAAGTGTCAGCCCTGCCATCATGTGTGTTATTTTCTGTGTTCTTTTGGTCACAATGAACAACCTGAGATAATATGGAGATGTCTGCTCTTTTCTAGCAAAAGTTACAGAGGGGATACACACTATATCAGGCCGTTTTTTCACCTGATAATGTGTACCCCCTCCCCTAACATGCATAGCCTAGGCTCTTTTGGCTCCCTAACGGCTCTTTAAAAAATACATGTTTTAACTATGAATTTGACTATGATAGGTGTGAAAACAATTTGATTAAATTAAATTATGAAATGAAATCATACTCGACCGTAACCACATATCTTTAAAAATGCATTGATTTGTCATGGCTCTCCTCCGAGTTTTGACTACTCTCTGACTGTGTGAGTTGGCTCGGCCCTCCCTCATGCAGGATTGACAGGAACAGACGATGATCGTGTGCGCCTTTAAGCCTACAAGTATTTTTTCGTTGTTCTTTGAATTAGTCAATTATTTTAAATACAATTAAAATTCATTATTTCATAATCATTTAGTTGTTATAGGCTGTATTAATCTATTAAAAATAGAGTCGGCTCTTCAGATATGCGAGCCAGCTCCCGACGTTCACCTTCAAGAGCCGGCTCTTTAGAGCCGGATCGTTCGCGAACGACCCATCACTAGCACGAATCACCAAAACAACGTATTTTTCAAACCAGTTTAATAATAAATAGTTATTTTACAAAACATCAAATGTATTCAACAAATATGACCTATGCGTTAAATAATTGTCCATATATCTATGACCAAGATTTTTGTGTGGGTTTCGATATTTAAAAAAATAATAGTCTAAGATGTATTTGTTAAGGTGGCGCTTCACCTCTTGACTCACAGGCTAATGACGTCATGTTGATGTTTGGGGGCGGTGACATTACCGTGCCAGTTGTAGTGGCTGTCGACGACTTCTGCACACTGCTTTCACTAAAGAACAGATTATAGATTCACTGGACAGGATGCTGCCCAGATCAGTTCATAGTGTAGTGACAGAGTTATAGTAATGTTGTAAATGTCAGTTGCGCCGTAAGAGAAAATAGAGATACCCGGCGGTGGTTAGCTTGCTAGCTACAGTAGGTTGCGTAAATCTACAGTACTGCACTATTCTGGTACCTCGTTAACGTGGATAACCCGGCAGTAAGCACGATAAGGATTTCTATCTAGCAGGTAAGTAGGTTATTATTAATGTCTGATTGCTATGTTAGCCAGCCAGCTAGCCTGAATGATTGCAACTGCCTCCCTGTCACCGATTTCCTGTTCATCATCTTCATTTTATTGTTTTGCTAGCTGGCTAGCTATGTATGTGACCTTTGGAAGAAGTGAGCTAACGTTAGTTTACTTGAAAGGCTACATTCTGATATCCCGACATCAGCACTGTCTAGTCTAGCTAACATCGCTCTCATTTTGGTCCTCATATAGATTGACAGTAACTTTAGCTATAAGTTCTGACATTGGACTAATGGCATTAGATAGGGTAGCTAATGGCATTAGTCAACTGTCAGATAGCGTTAGTCAACCGCGGTCCATGCTCACCAAAGTAAGTATGTTTTATTGGTCTCTTCCCCTCTCTATAGACTCGGCTTTACACCTGAAATTAGCAACACGGCAGGTTCCTCTGCCCTCCCTCCACCCCCTTCCGAACCCAGGGCAAAGGTCAGCAGCTTGATGTCCCAGGGCTCGATGGAAGGCGGGGGTCCATCTCAACCCGCCCCCACCATCACCGTGCAGCATTTGTCAGACAGCCCCCCAGGAGGACAGGTGAGTGGACTGAAGTAGCTGATGGTGTGTGGACTGTGACAGGTGGTTTGAGCCTTGAGTTATCTGAACACACATTGTTGTTGCCATAACTCTTCGTGGCATGACTTCTACTCTAGTGTGTAACGTCAACCACTGGGTGGTTCTGTAAAGCTGTGTAGAGGTCAGATGTTGGGGGTGTTCCTCCATAGGCCTGACCCATGACACAGTTAGCTTACTTAGGCAACACCTTATGATTGGTCAGTTACAATCAACCTCCTTATTGCTATTCAAGTCTTCATATACATTCACTAGTTCAGAAGTTTGAACTCTGAAGGACACTGCTCTGCTGTGTGTTGTGTGTGTGTGTGTGTGTGTGCTGTGTTTTTCTCAAACACCACTGATGCATTCTCCTTCTGCTCTGAGGCATTGGAATGGCATCTGTTGGATAGAACGGAGGTCACATTATAGCTCTGTGTGACACAACATTGCAACATAAACAGCAATAAGAACACAGATATGAACAGCAAACAGTGACATCAGAGATTCAGGAATGCCTCCAGTGATCACCTGACGTGGTCCAAATGACATCATGTTCATGTATTGTGTGTGTCAGGATAGGGTGAAGTTTGCTGTACATGCTGTGATGATACAGTTGTAAACAATACACAGTGTTTTCAGCAGTAGTGCAGAGTATACAGAATAATACTTACGGACAAAGTACTTTTTGGACAAAGTACTCATGGACACACTTTACCTACTTATGAGCCTCTTGTAAACCATTTAGAGAATTTTACTGGTCTATAAAGAGACTGCAGTATGTGGTAAGGAGCACAGTAGTAAACTGTAATCCAGTATAGCAATGCCAAATGCAAATTTCCTTATTTCTCCCTTTATAATAAAAAAAAAATCTTGGCCTTTTTTTCCTCACTTTTTTTTCTTATTTTGTCTTTACCCTTTTACCCAGCTCTCTTACCAAATTCACATTGTTGCCAGTGTATCTGGCGATAAGCTTTCTGATTGGGCAAGTCATCTTATTGTTTGGTAACCACAATGACCCCATTGACATGGCGCTGTAGTTTTTTAGAGGTCTGTACAAGTCTCTCCTTGGTCACAGACGCAAGCCTGCACGCTCAGAACACACAGCCTGCTAACACAGGGACAGGGTGAGCCAAACTCCATGTGTTTGTGTGTGTTTTGAGGTATGTACCTAGTGTAGTATGTCCACATGCCGTGGAGGGGAGAGGTTGCTGGGTCATGCACAGAGAATAATACATGTCTTTGTGCGACTGGAGGGAGATGCGGTCCTCTCTGCCCCCTGCCCTGCGCTCCTCGTCCCAGGATCAGATGGGCCTTTTCAGGGAAAGGCACAAAGGACTCTGAAGCTGCCTCAATTATTAAAGCTGACCCTCGCTGTGGCTCCTGTGAGCCGAGCGTGGAGATGGCGTTGTCCTGAGGGAGAGGGGGACGTTGTGGTCTCTCTGATCGTGACGTCACCATCCCTGGACAGGTCTCCCCTTGCGTGACTCAGTCAGTATTTGTGTGATGTCACCCTGCAGTCGTCACTGGCGATGGATGAAGTCTCCCCGTCCTCCACGTCCTCCTTCGAGATGATTGACGTGGAGTCGGCCCCGCCCACATACCAGATGGTGCAGCCCCATTGGTTCTACTGTCGCCGTGCCGATGACAAAGACTCGTGGCTCCCCTTCAGCTTGGAGGACTCTGGGAAACTGGAGGAGTCCTTCGCTAATGGTAAGGGGACACACTCACAATCACAATCACACACGCACACAATCACCACAAACTGCGTTGAAAACATCACTATGAGAATCTGTGTAAGTGTGTACGGGTTAGAAGCAGTCATTGGTAGAGTAGATAGATGGAGTATCAGAGTAGCTGTGGTCATTGCTGGCCTGCAGCCTACTGACACACAGCCAGCTCTCCAGACAGAAACCCACAGACTGGGGTAGGATTTCATATCGCCCTCCACTATCACTTTCATCTCTGATCATTGATTACTTCTTTACTGGGTGTGTTTGTACTCTTGTACCTCTGACTATGTGTGTGCACATCTATGTATAAATATGTGTGTGTGTGTAGGAGGAGAGGCGGTGGTGGCGGTGGAGGGGGAGAGGTACGACGTGCGTGTGAAGGAGAGGAAGCGATACGCCGTGTACTGGGAGCAGGCTCCCTCTGAGGTGCGGCGCTGCACCTGGTTCTACAAGGGAGACAAGGACATCAAGTACCTCCCCTACCCTGAAGACTTCAGCAGCAGACTGGAGGTGAGAGTCTGTAACACTGCTCTGAGTCTAGACGTACTGTAACACTGCTCAGAGTCTAGACGTACTGTAACCCTGCTGAGAGTCTAGACGTACTGTAACACTGCTCAGAGTCTAGACATACTGTAACCCTGCTCAGAGTCTAGACGTACTGTCAGACTGCTGAGAGTCTAGACGTACTGTCAGACTGCTGAGAGTCTAGACGTACTGTCAGACTGCTGAGAGTCTAGACGTACTGTAACACTGCTCAGAGTCTAGACGTACTGTCAGACTGCTGAGAGTCTAGACGTACTGTAACACTGCTCAGAGTCTAGACGTACTGTCACGCTGCTTTGAGACGCACTGTAACACTGCTTAAAGTCCTGTTCTTTATATCTGAAGCCTTGATTAAAACCATCCATCCTTCTCCCTTATTTATCCTTTTCTCTTTCCTATCATTTCTCTCTCTCTGTCTATGTCTCTCTCTCTGTCTATGTCTCTCTCTCTGTCTATGTCTCTCTCTCTCTCTCTCTCTCTCTCTCTCTCTCTCTCTCTCTCTCTCTCTCTCTCTCTCTCTCAGGATGCGTATATGATCGCAGTGACTCTGGACGAGTGGAAGAGGAAGCTGGAGTTCCCCACAGGAGAGACCGTCATCCTGCACAACCCCAAGGTGAGACCTCTCGGCTCCTCTCTCCCCTGTAGCACATTTCCTCTGGATCGCCTGGAACTTCCTGTTTCACTTGACCATTCCTGACCCCTCCCTCCTCCAGCTCATCATGCAGTACCAGCCAATAGCATTACAGGAGCAGTGGGCCTCCACCCCCTCGGAGCAGACACGCCCACGCACAGTCAAGAGGGGCGTGGAAAGCATTGTGGTGGAGATTCCGGAAGGTACGTGTGCCTTTGAACTCCAGTTGCGTGTTTGCGTTTTGTATCCTTCAGAGAGAACATACAATGAATTGTCATCTTACTGTGTGTGCTGTGTCCCAGGTGAACCAGAAAAGATAGATCATCTGGTGTTTATGGTCCATGGTATCGGCCCAGCCTGTGACCTCCGCTTCAGATCCATCATCCAGTGTGGTAGGCCTGTGTGTGTGTGTGCACGTTTACATTATATGTATAACATCTCTGAGAACATTTAAATGACCTGTGTGTGTGGTTCTGTTGACCGTTTCTCTGTGTGTCTCCAGTGAATGACTTCAGGAGCGCGTCACTGTCTCTGCTGGGCTCCCACTACAAGAGAGGCCAGGAGGAGGGCCTGGTGGGCAGGGTGGAGTTCCTGCCTGTCAACTGGCACAGCGCCCTGCACGGAGATGCTACTGGGGTGGACGAGTAAGAGCACACACACACACACATGTTCTCTCTCTCTCTCTCTCTCTCTCTCTCTCTCTCTCTCTCTCTCTCTCTCTCTCTCTCTCTCTCTCGCTCTCTCGCTCTCTCTTTCTCTCCCTGTCTCCCTCCCTCTACTTATGTCCCTCTCTCCCTCCCTCTACTTATGTCTCTCTCTCTCTCTCTCTCTCTCTCTCTCTCTCTCTCTCTCTCTCTCTCTCTCTCTCTCTCTCTCTCTCTCTGTGTGTGTCAGGGACATCCAGAAGATCACCCTCCCCAGCATCAGCAGACTGAGGCACTTCACCAACGACACCCTGCTGGACCTGTTCTTCTACAACAGCCCCACCTACTGCCAGACCATCGTGGACACGGTGGCTGCCGAGGTCAACAGGCTGCATGAGCTCTTCAGACAAAGACACCCCGGCTTCACCGGAGAGGTGTCTGTGGCCGGACACAGCCTGGGTGAGAGACACAAGAGAGAGAGAGAGAGAGAGAGAGAGAGAGAGAGAGAGAGAGAGAGAGAGAGAGAGAGAGAGAGAGAGAGAGAGAGAGCGACTACCATTCTACAGTACACACACACATACACACTATCGTTCTACAACACACACACACACACACACATAGATGTTCTGCGGAACACACTCAAATGTTGAACCTCCATCTCTCCCCCCAGGATCACTCATCCTGTTTGATCTGCTGACCAATCAGAGGACAGAACCAGGAAGAGCAGAGAAGGAGGAGGTACTGGGTATTGTAGTTACTGTTGTTTCTATGGAGGAAGCAGCTCTGACAGATTGAGATTAGAATGAGCACAGAGACTCCTACAGTGACTAAAAGTAAAATGTTCGACCACTTCAGACAGTAGAAGTGTGTGTGTGTGTGTGTTTGCAGTCACAGAGCAGATTACTGTCAGCTGGATCACACACGTACGTCGTGTAGGAAGCTTCTGAAACTGACGGTCCCCTCTCCTCCCCCTATCTGTTCCCTGTCCAGGACCCCGCCTGTGACGACCCCTGCCCTCTGGCCTGTGACGCCCTGGAGCAGGCTCTCATCCAGCTGGGCCTGCAGGAACACCTGGCCACGCTGCAGAGAGAACACCTGGACATGGACTCACTGGTGGGACTCACACACACACACACTCTCTCACACACACACACACTCTCTCTCACTCACACACACACACACTCTCTCTCTCACTCACACACAGATACAGACACTCTCTCATGCAAACACACACTCAGTTGCACGCACAGTGTCGCTCACGCACGCACACATACATTCACTTAAACACACACACAGGCCCAGTATTTTGTGTGCTGACCCCTGTGCTGACCCTTGACCCCTGTGCTGACCCTGTGTGGTTGTGCTGAAGGCCCTGTGTCAGGAGAGTGACCTGAAGGAGCTGGGCATTCCTCTGGGCCCTCGCAAGAAGATCCTTACCTTCATCAGGAGGAGGTGCCCTATGGAGGTCAGACTCTCCGACTAACGCTCTGCTCCAATTGGACCTGGAGATGGACCTGGTACTGACCGTGTGTGTGTGTGTGTGTGTAGGATGGTAGATCAGGCACTGTACTTCTGGCCCCTGGACTCCAAGCCCCCTCTGATGACCCCTCCCCCTCTGGCAACGATCACCACGGTAACCCGTTTCTCTCGGCGACGGCACAGCAGCAGCGCGAGTACATCAGGGCCCTGTCCACCACCAGTGCTGTGGACTACGAATACTTCGACGTAGGCATCGGACAGGTAACATGCTTGTGCAGACACACACACACGCACACACGCACACAGACACACACAGGTGTGCTCGAGGCTGGGGTAGTGGCTGTACATAGGGCTGTAAGGCCTAACATCCCCCCTCCTCCCCCTCCTGCTTCTCTCCACCCTGCCTGCCTGGACAGACCAACGGAAACATAGCCAAGGGACAGGTCTGTCTCCCCTGAACACACACACACACTCGCACACACACACTGCCTGGGTTTCCCCCCTGTGAGTGGTTGTTGTCCCCTGTGCTGGTGTGATGGTCCTTGGCTGTTTGCCTGGAGATCGTGGCTGTGTTGTCTGGTCCTTTAATCCCATTGGACGGCCTTCATGGATGTCCTCCACCACCACTCATGTGGACTGGTGTGACCTCACTGGTCTAAACGTGTTGTCATCCCAACGGGAGTCTTATCTGTTTGGCTTCTAAAGGTTAATGTGAGGCTGGAACACACTACTGATTAGAATTGGACTATATACAAAATAACCTCCTTCTCTCTATCGCCTTCCCTCCTCTCTCTCCTTCCTCCCTCTTTCTCCTCTCCCTCCCCTCTTTCTCACCCTTGTGTCTCCCTCCCTCCCTCCTCCAGGTATCCATTAACTACCCCCAGCTGGCTTTCCACCCCCAGACCTTCTTTGCGTTCGGTTCTCCCATCGGCATGTTCCTCACGGTGCGGGGCCTCAAACGCATCGACCCCAACTACACCTTCCCCACCTGCAAGAGCTTCTACAACATCTACCACCCAGTGAGGACACACACACACATACACACACACTCATTTGGTCTATACTGTTGGATGCATTGACTCTGATGACCTCAGTGTCCTAATCAATCCACCCCCTTTGTTTTGCTCCCTTTGTCCTGCTGTGCAGTTTGACCCGGTGGCCTACAGGATAGAGCCCATGATCGTCTCAGAGGACGACCTGGAGCCCATGCTCATCCCCCACCACAAGGGGCGCAAGAGGATGCACCTGGGTACGAGCCTGTCTGACTGATCTGTCTGTGTTTTTTGTGTGTTTTTTTTAACAACCAAAGTATAATATTCTGTGTGTGTGTGTTCCTCCTTCGCAGAGCTAAAGGACAGTCTGACTCGTATGAGCACAGACCTGAAGAACAACGTTCTGGGCTCCTTGCGTACTGCCTGGCAGTCCTTCACCCGTCTCCCTGCGCCAGCACTCCCCCCTGTGGAGGCAGGAGGAACTACAGAAGAAAACGTTTTGTCGGAGGGTAAAACGACTGGCTACACTTGTCTCTCCCTGTGTGTGTGTGTGTGTGTGTGTGTGTGTGCGTGTCTCCAGATGTGTGTCTAACCTTTTCTCCTCCTCCTTTCCCTTCCTGTTTGCATGGTCCCTCTCCTCTCGTTTTGCTGTGTTGCTGTTGGTACCCCCCCCTCCCCCCTTACTCCTGACCCCTGACCTTTAACCCCAGCCTCAGCAGCAGTGGCCTCTGTCTCCATGAGAGGACAGAGTAAGCCTGATATGTGGACTAAAATACTGGAGTGGCCTAAAGCTCTCCAAAAGCATTACTTCCAAGGTAAGCCAGTAGAGAAGCAAGCTTAGTACGCTCTACCACCTAACAACAGAAGTCATTCTAGCTTCGTTCTACCCACCGCCAAGCCCTCTGCACGGTGGAACAATCGCTACACCGCCCCCCCTGTGGCAGGGAGTGGCATGGCAGCCTGTCCGCACTGCTTTTTCCCCAGTGACTGCATCCATACTGTGATGTGGGGCACAGCGACAGAGCTTCACGCTCTTGCTTGGCTTCCTTCACCTCCCTCTTCCCTCATCCTCCACCTCCCCCCCCCCTCCCTCTTTACCTGGAAGAACCGTGAGGTCACAAGCATCACCCACCTTCAGTACTTTACACAGTACTGCATGAGAACCAACCGATATATACAGGATATATTGTGTATTGTCTGCTGGCCCATTGTGACATCCCTTTCATCTTTCTCCGCTCTGTAACTCTGCTCCACCCCTCCTTCCTCCTCTCTGTGAAGAGCCCGGTCTCTCCTCACATAACTCTTCCCCCTCATCCAAACTGGTCTCTCCTCACAGAACTCCTGTCCCTCATCCAAACTGGTCTCTCCTCACAGAACTCCTCTCCCTCATCCAAACTGGTCTCTGCTCACAGAACTCCTCTCCCTCATCCAAACTGGTCTCTCCTCATAGAACTCATCCAAACTGGTCTCTCCTGACAGAACTACTCTCCCTCATCCAAACTGTTCTCTCCTCACAGAACTCCTCCCCCTCATCCAAACTGGTCTCCGTCCCCGTCGTCAGATCAGATCAATGACACTAGGCCGCTGAGATTCACCTTATGTCTGGCTGCTTGTGATTGGTCGGTGGCTGACCTCTGACCCCCCCCCCCCCCACAGGTGTGCATGAGGAGGTGGAGTCTCCCATGTCTGGGGAGGAAGTGGAGGAGCGGCAGATTAAGGTGGGGATGTTGAACGGGGGGAGGAGGATCGACTACGTGCTTCAGGAAAAACCCATCGAGAGCTTCAATGAATACCTGTTTGCCATCCAGTCTCACCTCTGCTACTGGTGAGCACCTCTCCACCGTGTGCTGTGTGGTGGTGTGTGTGTTCTGGTAAGCACGTGTGTGTTTTGTTAATGTTGTGTTCTGGTGTGTGTGTGTTGTTAACTGTGTGTTCTGGTGTGTGTGTGTGTGTGTATGTTGTTAACTGTGTGTGTGTGTGTGTGTGTTGTGGTGTGTGTGTGTGTGTTGTGGTGTGTGTGTGTGTGTGTTGTGGTGTGTGTGTGTGTGTGTGTGTGCGCCCACCAGGGAGTCGGAGGACACAGCTCTCCTGCTGCTGAAGGAGATCTACGACAAGCTGGGCGTGGCCTTCGAGCAGCCCCTGCTGTAATAAACACATCAAAGCCCCTCAGACCGTCGCCATGGTGACATGTTCTCGCAGTGTTAGCAGGGTTCACAGGATTAAGAATGCTTGACCTCACGGTCCTCAGGGTCCAGTCACACACCTGCTTCCTGATCGCCAGTAAACCACCACCTCCTCCACCTCCTCAGACAAGATGGCTGCCGACTCTGGTTCGGTGTTGAAGCTGTCCGTTCCGAACAGAAGAACGTCCTCCAGGGGCCCACGGGGCCTCACGTCTGAGCCAGAGACAGAGCTGAAGGGCTGGGCTCGGGTTGTGTGCTGCTAGGGTACAAAGGCAAGCCTCCAAAGCTTGGTGTCTGACCCGCGTTTCTAACCATTACCATGCTCTTTTATCAGAACCTTTAGAATCTGTTTTATACCAGATCATATCTTCTTGCTTTGTATTGACTGTATATTCTATAATAATCTATTTATCAACTGGTAATTATGCAGGGCCATAACTGTTGATGCGTGCGTGCGTGCGTGTGTGTGTGTGTGTGTGTGTGTGTGTGTGTGTGTGAGGTGCATGTCTCCCGAAGGCCTCTAATGTCAGTCTGCACTTGACTATAAAAACTACAACTCCCAGGATTCCATTGCAATATGACACCTTAGTGGCATCGCTATTCTCTAACTGACACGGGAAATGAAGTTTACCTTGCCTTTTGATCTTGTTTTATATCTATTTATATGACACTTGTGCAAAGTAGTTAAACTATAGTAAAAAAGGTATCATGCGTCTTGATGGTATAATAACTATAATATAGAAAAAAAAAGACACATAGAGCTTGATAATGAATATAGCTATATTTCTCGTGTGTGTGTCCCAGTTCAAGCCAGCCTACTGTCCTGCAAGAGGTCAGTGTGTGCCAACTCAGCCTTGTTCCTCTTGTTGGGAACAGAAGGGCACTGGAACAGAAACGTTCCCCATCGTATGGGCCAGTGTTCTGGGGTGTTTTGGTCCAGCTAACAAACTTGACCATCCTTGCATGATTTTTATATGAGACTCCATCATGTACCCCTATTACTACTTGCTGTACTGTTTGTACTTCTGTGGCTGAATTGAAACACTTCCTGTTGTCTAATTCACTCTGATGTCACGTCCTGCCAGGTAGCCTGAAGGATCATTCTAATGGCTCACATGATCAGACTCCCTCATTATCTTATGTAACCATGCTCTGCTGTCATTACTGATTACACCCAGCCCATCTCACGCCTCTCCAGTCTCCTCCTCTCCTTCCTGCTTTCCTTCTGTTCTTCCTGTTTCCTACTGTCCTGCCTCCTCTTCTCATATCCTTCCTGCCTCCTCTCCTCACATCCTTCCTGCCTCCTCTCCTCACATCCTTCCTGCCTCCTCTCCTCACATCCTTCCTGCCTCCTCTCCTCACATCCTTCCTGCCTCCTCTCCTCACATCCTTCCTGCCTCCTCTCCTCACATCCTTCCTGCCTCCTCTCCTTACATCCTTCCTGCCTCCTCTTCTCACATCCTTCCTGCCTCCTCTCCTCACATGCTTCCTGCCTGCTCTCCTTACATCCCTCCCTCCTCCTTTCCTTCTCTCCATTTTCCTCTCCTGCCCCCTCTCTAGTTTTCCGTCTGCAGATGTGAGGGAGTCTGACAGGTGTGAGTGGCGTGGCTGGAGGTGGATCAGTGTAGCATGGGCTGTGTGTCTGTTCATCTGTTGTGTTACACCCATCTGCACCATCAGATCTACTGACTGAATTTACAAGGTTTGAACTTATTATCTTGTCTGATTCTTTTTCCCTGTATCGTGTGTGTGTGTGTGTGTGTGTGTGTGTGTGTGTGTGTGTGTGTGTGTGTGTGTAAAAAAAACTTACCTATGCTTCAATTTTGAATGCCTGAATGTCTAAAATATATAGTCTGTAAACCAGATATTTTGCACTTAAAATAATTTGTTCTAAACCAAAAAAAAAAGATATCAACTTTTTAATTTATACTGCACTATTTATTGTGTGTGCCACAATAAACCATACTTATGAAGAAACATGAAATTCATTTGTGTGTTTTTGATCATACTTACATTTCCATACAAGGTGGTGGAGAGTGGGGTGCACTAATGTAAACATACCAGCAGGGGGCAGGAGTGTGTAACAGCTGCACATAAACAGTAAAAGCAGTTCATTCTGGTGCAACCCTGTTCCTACACTGTCACCTTCCTGTAGGCTCTCACTCCAACCTTAATCTAGCGCACCTGATTCTAATAAACAGCTGGTCAGTGTGTCAAATCAGGTGAGTCACAACTGATACAACTGAGCAAAAACCATCAGGAAAGGTCAGCTGTCCAGGAGCAGGTTAGGAGAGCCGTGTGCTTGTCCTTCATAGAGCTCCGACCTTCTGATGTCGTCTCATACTGGTTCTCTGACCGCCGGGCAGGTCAGCTGACCTCTGAGTGTTGCGTAACACTTCCTCGTCTCTGCCTTGCACACTTTGGCCTCAGCTACATGGCTGCTCCTGTGTTGAGAACCGCAGTGGGGACCGGAGAACGACTGGTAAACGAACACAATGTTTTGCGTCAATCTTAAGTTAGTGGGTAGCCAACGAAACGTACATTTTTGTAAATAAGTTATTGTTTGTTTGTGTGCAGTTTACATTTTTCTGTTCAAAGGGAAGGATGATATTAGAATCATGGTCAACCTGCTTTGTCGTCTTAGATGCTGGTTATTGTTCCAGTGTGATGACACATTGTGTGTGTGTATGTGCATGTGTGTGTGTGTGTGTGTGTGTGTGTGTGTTCTCATGCTAACGTGGGGTGGCAGCCAGGGGGAGGGGGGGCAGGCAGGTCCATACTGGGTCACAGCAGGTAGAATGTGACCAAACAACTAAAGCAGTGTTCACACATCCCTCCTCCTGCTCCCATCATCCCTCTCTCCATCCCTACCTCCCCCATCCAGCCCTCCCTCAGTCTGTTGTTTGGCTGCTTAACAATGGGGGGAGTCTCCCTGGGGAACAATGCCCTCACCCCTGCCAGCCCCCCCTCCCCACGCCCCTCCTCCTCTCCTCTTCCCTCTCCAACAACCAGAGCTTAGTGGCCTATAGACCCCCACCCCCATCTCTCTTTCTCCCTTCTCTCTCTCTCTCTGGAGAGGTGCCGTAATGAACGAGTGGCTGTAATCTGCTCCGTGCAGGAGTGACGGCCCGTGTGTGCTTGTCTACGTTAGAGAGAGAGAGAGAGAGAGAGAGAGAGAGAGAGAGAGAGAGAGAGAGGGAGGGAGGGAGGGAGGGAGGGAGGGAGGGAGGGAGGGAGGGAGGGAGGGAGGGAGGGAGGGAGGGAGGGAGGGAGGGAGGGAGGGGAGGGAACTCAATTGTGGGAGGGTTTACATGAAGAGAAAGGAAGGACGGGACTGGTGGAGAAGGTGACATGTGATCTGGACTCCAGACAATACAGCATCAGAGGAAAGGAAGAGAGAGGGAGAGAGAGAGGGAGTCATCCAGGTTGAAGAGACTGAGAAGCAGGAGAGGAGATGCAGCTGGGACAGTGACATTGGGCTGTTGACACTGTGAGGCGGCTGCAGGGACAGAGGTCAGCTGGAGAGAAGGCTCTGACAGCACACGCAGCACATCTGGGATCAGACACACACACTCACACACACACACACACACTCACACACACACACAAACACAGCGTTGCCATGGGGGCCTCTCTCAGCCAGCATCGGAAGAGTTCCATTAGCTCTCCCTGGAAGAAGAGCAGCATGTGAGTACCCGACTGTGTGTGTGTGTTTGTGTGTGTGTGTGAGAGAGAGAGAGAGAGAGAGAGAGAGGAGAGAGAGAGAGAGAGAGAGAGAGAGAGAGAGAGAGAGAGGAGAGAGAAGAGAGAGAGAGAGAGAGAGAGAGAGAGAGAGAGAGAGAAGAGAGAGAGAGAGAGGAGAGAGAGAGAGAGAGAGAGAGAGAGAGAGAGAGGATATTATCTATCTGGGAGAGGACTTCAACCTAGCTGATATTTGCGGTCTGTGTTCCTCCCTGTCCTGTGGCTTGCCTGTCCGTATCAGGTGACTGGGAGGGGGGAGCAGGGCATGATGGGAGACAGGGAGCGGGGAGAAGCAGAGAGCAGGCTAGCAGGTTATCCATGTTGCCGGAAGACTGACGACTTCCCCTTCGGAATTTTAAAGTAGCCAATCCATCGCCTGCTTCATTCTGCTGCTCCCCTCTTGTTTATGCAGCATGTTTACATCTAAGTCCCCTGGGTTCAAGGCGAGGGAGGAAAGAGGCAGGACTATGGTTTCAGATGCTTGGAGAGGCAGAGACCTTGGGAAGGCTAGCTGGATGAGGGCCCGGAACAGCTAACGACCCTGATTAGCGGAGAGGGCTAATGTAATGACGATAAACCGATAAGGTCATGATGGTATACCAGGTTTGAACTCAGCCTAGCCTTCTGGAGCCACCACAGTCTGGGAACATGACTAAGTTGGTGTGGACCTTCTACACACCACTCCCCCCATTTATTTATCTTCCTCTCTCTCTCCCTCTCTCTCTCTCTCTCTCTCTCTCTCTGTCTCTCTCTCTCTGTCTCTCTCTCTCTTATCCTTAGTAAGTGAGACTCAGATCTTTAATTTGCCCAGCGGATCCCAGTGGGAATCATTTCCATGGTAATGAGCCTCTGAGCCCCCAACTGATCCCTTTCCCCTGACACACAGGGATCAGAGGGATGTCTTCATCCAGAAATGATTGTGAGGTCTTCTGCTTGTCGTGCTCTCCTGATTTCTCCTTTACACCTCTGTGACACAGGGACAGGGACAGCAGCCACATCGGTGCAGGAACAGACACAGTGTCTCTTAGTGTTAGAGTTTTCATGCTCAGTAGCGGTTGTTGTGGAGGTCCGGACCCAGAGAGGCTGAGTTTCTGGGAGAACTGAGGGTCTGTGAGGGTCTGTGAGTGGCCAGACATCCACCCACAGTTACAGAGAGGTCCTTGTTAGGTTGGTATTCTGTATTTATGAGCACTCAAACACAAGGAGATGTCAACTCCTAGTGCTGACAATGAACCTCACTCACTACTAACTGTAAGTCCTCTCAGTGTGTGTGTGTGTGTGTGTGTGTGTATGTGTGTGTGTGTGTGTGTGTTCTCCAGCTCAGGGGGGATAAGAAGTTGAGCAGCTGGATCCAAGCAGTTCTTCTCTGATCTATTTATAGCTAATCATCGTTTTAATTTTCAAGTGGAACAGAACTGAGTCTCAGATACAGCCTTCGCTCCTAGACCTCCCTCCCTCCTCCATCAAACAGAATGACCTGCATTTTTAAAGCTCTAGTCATACTGCAACAGCTGATCTGTCCGTGGGTTGGGGCGGCAGTTTCTCCGAGAGCTTGAGAGATGCAGAAAGAGATTTCAGAAGAATGTTTTGTAGACACAATGAGAGGAGGACACCAGAGTTACAGTAGGCTGTATGGCCTCTGGTGCTGTGTAGGAGTCCATGTATTTGCACTATTGTCTCTGAATTACGTTCCCTTTGTGTGCCTGTATTGTGACACACAATAGCCGGTCAGTCCCCTGCCCGTTCTGACAAGGTTTCGTAGTTTTCTAGCTTCCTCCAACAGACTGGAAGAGCCTACAACCTTTATTTAGTCGCGACAGTTTTCTGTCCCGATTAAAATAAAGTGGGGCTCACGTTAAAAATGCAAGGTAGTTAGATATGCAAACGACCCAGTCACGCTTCACAACTCCTGTTCTCATTATCTTTTTTTCTCTGTCTTTCTTTCTAGTTTTGTCTCTCCCTCCCTCCCTCCCTCGCTCTCTCCCTCTCTCTCTCTCTCTCTGTCTCTCTCTCTCTCTCTCTCTCTCTCTCTCTTTCTCTCTCTCTCTCTCTCTCTCATACACACACACACCCCTCCTCCTGTCTGTTGCCCTCCCAATGAGCGAAGTAGTGGCTGTGGCCTGGATGAGGCGTGGATGTGGAGACATGAGAGACCACGCTCGGTTTTGTGTTTAGTTGTGTGTGTGCGTGTGAGTGAAAACGAGAGTGCGTGGATGATGTAAGACACTTAAGACCCTGTCCCCAGGGTGATGTAATGTCAGATGGCCTAGTTACTGTCAGAGCACCATCCCAAACACATATACATACTCCCACACACACATGCAAGCACACACTTACTGCACACACTCTAATGCTTTATTCTGTGAAACCACAGCCCCTGTTAAGAGTGTGATGCTCCCAGAAGACACATGAGAACAGCATTACCGCGGTGATATCCTCTCCTTTCTCCCTCATCTCTCTCTCCTCCTTCCCTCTCCTCTCTCTCTTCCTCCCTCTCCTCTCCCCTGCTCCTTCCTCTACTCTTCACACCTGCCCCCTTCTCTTCACCCCTGCTCCTCCCAGCTCCTATTATGCTTGGGGGACAGTGAGGCTGGTGAATTTGTTCTCGTCACCACTAGAGGGTGCTCTATCACAACGCAAAACTGCAGCTTAAATCAACGTCGTCAGGCGTGAGGGAGGGGTATATAGGTCAGAGCAGGCTATAAATGGGAGAGTGTAAAAATACATACAAACAACTGTAGTCTACAAAGATGCCCTTGACATTGGTGAACCCACAGGGTTGTCACACTGTTCCTAAACCTCCACTTAAACCCCCGATACGCGTACTTTGAGTTGAATCATCAAAAATTCGCCTCAACCAGTTTCGTTTTGATACGACAGTTTGGCTCGTCGACCAGAGGGAAAAATGCAATGACTCGTGTGACCACCAGAGGGAGTCGAGAGTCTTCCTCTGTTTTCATCTCAGCTGGGAATGGTATTTATTGCAGGAAACAAACACTATGCAGTGTGAGGTCTTGAGATGCTTTGAAGAACCCCCATGTGTGTTCCTGCTCATTCAAACTGAATCCCACAGCCTCTCTCATGTGTGTTTGAACACGCACACCAACAGCAGGTCTATCTTTGGCCCACAACAAGCACACATGTTACTTTCAGTCAAGTTTTAATTGAATGGAAAGAGCTGTAATGCTCTAATTGGACACGGCCATTTGCGGTTGAAAGGCGTTCCGAATGCACAGCGGACGCACTGGTATGGCATGTCCGCATGGTCCCTCTCAGATCATGTGACTCTTCGTGTTGTTTCAGGGGAGGCTGGAGTGTTAAAGTAAATAAGACAGGAGATATTTGTCTGTTGTGGCGTCTCTGTACCAGACCTTTCTTCCCTGAGGGCCACAGAGGCCCTGGCCGCTAGTTTGGGTTTCTGCTGTTCTAGAAGAACCCACAGACAGTTCTAGAACAGCAGAAACCCAAAGTGTGTGTGTCAGTGTGTGTGTGTCAGCTTTAGTGTTCTATGTGTGTTCTGGGCTATTTCTGGTTCCAAAGGAAGCTCTTGCGCAACGGCTGATTTTAGTCTCTCCTTTTTCTCCTCTCTCTCTCCTCTTTCTCTCCTCCTTTCTCAATGTACCGCGGAGCAAAAAAAGAGTTAAGCTGTTTCTCTTTATCCTTGTGAGGAGAGGGAATGGAGTGAGAGAGAAGGATGACACGGCTGTAAATCACACAGAACAAGACATCTCTCCAAACTGGTCTGTCCTCTCAGATGGTCTGAGATAACACCTGTTCATCTTCCACTGACCGTCCAAGAACTGGAGAGAGAGAGAGATAGGAAGAGAAGGATGTGGAGACAGATAGAGACGAGAGGAAAATAGCGATAGAAGAGAAAGAAAGGGGTTTAAAGAGAGAGACGTGAGAGATGAGAGGGAACTATGTTAGGAATCTCTAAAATGAGCCCTACCCAAATTCTCTCTGTCTCTGTCCACACACCTCTTGAGAAATCAGATACCTCTGTGTCCTGTCCCTCAGGTAGATCTGAGGGATCAGGTTTTCCCAGGTCATCAAGTATCATGTATGTCTCTCTTATTCAAGACACGTCCTGTTCAGGTACCGTGGATGTGATGGTATCCTGCTTACTGGCGTGGGAACCTTCGTTTGGGAAACTTGAAATGCCTCAGATAGGTCTCTTTCTTTCTCTCTCTCCCTCTCTCCCTCTCTCTATTTGCCCCACTCTCTCTCTGCCTCACTTCTCTATCTGCCTCGCCCCTCTCTCGCCCTCTCTCTCTCTGTGGTTCTTCCTCGTCCATCACGTGTGAGCAGAGTAAACAGAGGGTCAGCGTTGAGGCAGGGAACAAAGGGAGAGGCAGCACGGCCTGTTCCCCGCTCTCTGCTTCCTTCTCCCTTTCCCTCGTTCCTCCCTGGCCTCCACAGAGGAGGAGCGCTGTGCACTCGTCACTACATTAGTCATGGTTCATGTTGTTCACATACAACACAGCTCCTTTGGCCTAGATAAAGTGTATGTGTGTGTATTTTTTATTTATATTTTCTCGCGTGTGTGTGGGAGGATGCGTGGTTTGATCAGAGCTGGGAGACGACCGTGTGTTTGTGTTCAGTTGTGCGTGTGCCATGCGTTGGTTGGAGATACAACGTGTCAAGTGCTTGTGTTATATAAGCCATCCATGAACAGTCTTACACTAGGTCTGTGTGTGTGTGTGTGTGTGTGTGTGTACACAGGCAGCACACAGTCCTAGTGTTACAGAGAAACCTTGTACGCAGTTGATTGTTCTAATGTTATCACATTCAGGGCCAGTGGACTATCATGCCATGACAGGGGAGTGAAGGGAGTGGATGAGCCAAGATAAATTGAACAAAACATCACAGTAGAGCTTTTGTTACTGTCAGTTTGGCTCAGATGCTTAATCCAATCTCTAATCTCCGGTCCACTTGGTCCACTGAGATCTGTGTGTGTTTGTGTGTGTGTAGCTGGGTAGCTTGTTGATCAGGTACTGGTTCTGGTCAAGCCAGTTCCTAAACTCCATACCCAGAGGGGAGTTAAGACCCTCCGCCCACAGCCCCACACACATTCCTGAACACTTCTCATCCTGGACCCTGGGCATAGAGCATCGTCTGAAACCTTCTCCCTGTCTCCTTTTCAGAGACAGGGAGAAGGTTTGCTGCTCGATGCCTCCCGTATCCCTCTATCTCCCCCTCTCTCTCTCTTTCTCTCTCTCTCTTTCTCTCTGTCTT